>NC_071106.1:10870000-11147500 GCF_024256425.1 Clarias gariepinus | reverse complement strand
CCCCATTCGTATCTTTTGTGTTGTTTTATTCATTATGCATCCTGATACATAATTTATGCTACACCATGCAAGCACAGCGTTTGTCTATCTCTTTCTTCCTGACACACACACACACACACACATCTTTAAAGTCATATCTTACCTGGTTCTGATGTTTCATTGTCGTGGTCAAGGGCCTCGATCACCAAGGAGAAGGATTTCTGAACAGAAACAGAAAAGAAACACTTTCATTGCACAAACTTTATAACTAGATGTCTTATGTTCTCAAACTTTTTAAATCCAAAGGCAAAATGAAACGTCGTGGGCTTCCATTACGACCGCATATTTGTCCAAACCTGCCAATGACATTGTATCCAGATACTGTACATATACAGTACTTCAATACGGAGTTGGTCCCCCTTTTTGCAGCTATGAGAGCATCCACTCTTCTTGGATTGGAAGATTGCTTTCAAGATTTTAGAGTGTTTCTGTTTCTGACAATCTGTCCCCAGTCATTCTGTAGAGCGTTTATGAGATAAGACACTGATGTTGGACAAGAAGGCCTGGCTCGCAATCTCCGTTACAGTTCATCACAAAGGTGCTGGATGTCACCGAGCCAGTCGAATTTTCCGCACTGAACTCATCAAAACATGTCTTTATAGTCCTTGTCTTGTGTCCTGGCAAAAAACAGTCCATGTAGGAATAGAAAAGCGCTTTCACCAAACTGTCGCCATAAAGCATACAGTAGCATGGTCCATCCAAGATGTTTCGGCATGCATGCTGAAGCACTGAGACATGTTTGGCCAAATACTTTTGTCCATATAATGTATGTGACTGTTTTAGTATGTATTAGGATAATACCATTATACCGATCATTATAATGATCCCCATCATAGTGATGTCATTTAATATGCAGTAATGTGATAATAGTAAAATAAAATAATTGCTATATTTTATAATTGCCGATATTGTCCAGTGACACTGGAAGAGAAAATAAGTCACGTTCCCTGACGCATGTGATGTTCGACACGACACAAACCTTTCATGTGAACAAGAAGAACAATTCGCCTGCTTTTATCTTAGCCTATACATTACTGTAATAGATAGGCACTCCGTCCAGGGTGTACCGTGCCTCGTGCCCCCCGCAACCCTGTACACTGGATAAAGCGATATATTCTTCAGCGGTACTCAAGTGTTTATTAAGGAATCAAAAAAGTATTATCATGAACTCAAACTTTTTAGTCTATGATGAGTTAAAGATGGTCGACTTGAAGGATTCATTCATTCTATTAAACCGATATATAAAATTGCATAAACAGATACAACATAAAAAAAATCCCAGAAACTTTGACTTAAAATTCACTAAAGGAAATGTAACCATGCGTAATCACTGATGAAGTGCCATTGCTCTGATTCAGCCATGTAGAACAAGCAGTACTCAATACTGGGCAAATGGAGGAGGAAAAAAAACAAACCAAATAGCTTGGGTTTGTTGGGAGAGAGACATAGAGAGAGAGAGAGAGAGAGAGAGAGAGAGAGAGCATCATAAATTATTCAAGCCCATACTCTCCTTCTCCAGAGAAGAAACGAGAGAAAGCCTGCATCTGCCATGCAAATAAGGCAGCAGTGGTTTTCTAACTGGCAGCGTAGATGTGCGGTCACGCTGCCTCTCTCGCGTACCTAGTGTTAACCGGGGGATAGAGGGACGGACGCAGTTAAGGGCAGAACAAGAAGCAGAACAAGCCCAGTGCAAATTAATCAAGAAGATGGATGTGGAGCAGGCTGTCATAGACCTGTCGCATCGATGACGCCTCCCTTTATTCAAATGTGTATTTTGTAGCTGTCGGTCATTGTTTCATTTATATGGCAACACCAGGCAAATTAACTGACTCACAACTTAACGCACACACACACACACACACAATAGCCTGCCTCATGAGCTCAAAATAGTCACAGCATCCTTATCCTTAAATAAACAATCAGGGACAAAGCCGAGTTTCTCCCTCTATCACACACACACACACACACACACACACACACACACACACACACACACACACATATACATATATACATGCAAACATCTCATATATGTCCATCTGTCTGTCTGTCTGTCTGTCTGTCTGTTTGGGTGTCTCCTAAAAAAAAGTGACGTAAAGATTTTGAACAAATACAGTGTTTTTTACAGTGTACTTTTTTTTTCATTAAGGATTTCCTACATTACTCACAAAGCTGTGGTGCCAGCAGGATTTAGCTTTTGCTTTATTTATATCAAATAAAGACCAAGTTGCTTGGGTCCATCATTGTGTCCAGCTCTCTCACCACCTCATTTCCTGGAAATGACAAATCTCTCTCTATATATAAGATGATGAGTGAGAACTAAGCTCTTATTATGACTTCATATGTGTCCAATTTTCATTTAGGTTCTGGCAAATTTCGCCTGAGATACGGTTCTACTCGAAGGACTGGAAGGCACGGCAATTAAAGTGCCATGCCCCCGTCTCTTTTGCTCTCTCTCTCTCTCTCTACTATATTTCTTGACCCCACCCCTCTCTTTCTCGCACACACACACACAGCTGCTCGGTGATGGTAAGAGCGAACTACGGATATGAAAGTGATAAACATTACGCGGGATCATATAACACTAGAGGACATCAAATCAGGTGACAGTGTCATAACAGCTCAACTGGCGGGACTTTTGTCTACAGGTTTTATTATAAACAAACCCCCAGTGCCAACATACCAAACACACACACACACACACACACACACACACACACACTTAATATTAACATTTCAAGATAGAGACTGACAACGAAAAGCTTTGGATCTAATTCTAAAATTAAGAATAAGTAGTAGTATATATATATATATATATATATATATATATATATATATATATATATACACACACACACTGATCAGCCATAACATTAAAACCTAATACATTAAGCAATATATTGTACGGGTTGCCTTGTGCCACTTGGGCAGCTCTGGCCCCTCGTGGGGTGTGCTGTAGCTTGTTGAACCAGGACGTTTAGAAGAAGATCCTTTGGGTGTGGTTGGTTACAGGGTGGGGCCTCTTCGGATCGGACGTGTTTGTCCGGCGCATCCCATGTAACCTGAGGAATCTGTAGGCCAGGTCACGGCTTTGGGCTGCTCGGCCCCTTGCATCTTGAGCTGTGGCTCTGGGTGTTCTGATACCTTTCTATCGTGGCCAGCATTTAATTTTTTTAGGCAGTGTGTGCTGCATTGGCTTCTTCAAGAGTATCGGACCAGACAGGCTGGCCCTTGGTCCCGACGGCCATTGGTGTGGTCATGATCTGTCACTTATAATATAATATATATAACACATAATAATGTTATGGCTGGTCAGCTTGTGTGATATCTGAGTCTATGTATATACCAGTTACCAGTCAAAAGCTTGGATTTATTTTTCTAAATTCTACAACAATATGGAGATGTCAAAGCTATGACAAAACACATATGGCATTATGTCATTAAAAAACATCAACAATTAAAGACACTACGGTCAGCTGTTCTGGAAGGGTTCTTGCAAGAACAGGATTGTCAAAAACACGTCAAGCACCATGATAAGACCGTCTCTCACGGAGGAAACCAAGACCAAAACCTACCTCTGCTGCAGAGGAGAAGGTTATTCAGAGTCACCAGCCTCAGAAATCACCAATCGAATATGGGACTGCAATTAATTAAGTGCTGTAACTATTGGACAAAAGCGCTGGTGTTCTTTTAACACAGTTGACACCTTAATAAGATTTATATCAAACAGGAAGCATTTATGTTTAGAATTTATAAAATTTCTATTATATTAAAGTCATAGAAGGAATTCTTGCCTCTGCTTTAGTGACATCTAGTCAGATTCCTACTGAATTGTTCTGAGTCTGAACTCTTGTCTCAGTTTTCTTTTCTCTTTTCTTTTCTTATTCTGCACTCCTGCTGATGAGGACATGACCTAACCTGTCCAGCCGTTTAGACTACTCACACAGAAAACAGGATTACTGCGAACAAGAGTAGATGGGGCTATTGAAAATCACAAAAGAACCGAAGTAGGCAAGACCCTCCGGAGCACAATTGTGTGTGTGTGTGTGTGTGTGTGTGTGTGTTTAGTAAGGAGGTCAGTGTGTATAGAATAAGCTCCGACGCTTTTTGGCTTGTGTTTAAGCTCGGGGACATCCCGACGGAAGTGATGAGGAAGTGAGAGTGTCTAAAGCTCACATAAGTCTCTCTCTCTCTTTCTCTTACACACACATTCACACACAGTTACATCAGTCATGGCGCAGCTCCAGATCTTCATCATCCACCTTTTCCGCTCCCCTATTTTATGTTTGTGTGTAGCGCCATGTCAGCATGCATAAGCAAATGATCCAGGACTTAAAAAAGGGTGTATGTGGAAATGTGGAACACTATCTATCTATTCATCTTACACACACACTTACATGCAGAGTCAGAGGATGGGTGTATAAGCGGACTCTCTCGCGTCATGGGTCAAATTCATAAACCTGCGAAATCCTGTAACTCTTTAGCAACCACATCCTGGCTCTGAGCGAACAACTCGGGTAAATTGTGTTGCCAAAAAAAGACATAAAAGAGTGACAAACTACAGCAAATTGGTGACATCATTATCTGATCTTGGTCGTATATTTATCGCAATTACAACAGACAAGCATTTCAGACCTTCTTATGTACAATAAAAATAAAATTGCTAACATTACTGATAAAAAAGTGAGTCTGAGAGCTTTTGCTGGGAACTTAATACACATTAGAAGAACGATATTTGCTATGCTTTGAGATGCTAGATATGCTATGTTTAGTCAAAGTTTTTAAATCTGTATAATTTGTGTGTATTTCTCAGTGGAAAGTATTTGTGATTTGGCTTGAAGTAAACACGGAAATGCCTCGGTTTCTTCGCCAGATGGTGCACGGATACCCAAATGCCTTGTTATTACACTGTATTACTCTACAGTCGGATGAAGTCAGATAAAACGACATGAGAACGGCTTCTGCGAGACTTTCCCTCTCTTGTGGTTCGCATTACTTTATTGCAAGTAGCTCCATGATCATAGGGTTAACATACTGTAACGTACTATAGTTTACATATATTTATCTATTTATCTTTTTTTTTTTTTTTTTTTACAAAAGATGATGCTCTGTATATGAGCAAGGAGGAACCGAACCAAATACTTTCACCCGTAGGAAATTAAAATCAGTGTCAAAGTGCGGGTATAGACAGAGAAAATTAGGAATGTTAAACATTTCTCTCAGTGCATTACTGAGGGATGTAACACCACTGGCTCAGTGTGTTAAGATTCTGAGTTACTGATTGAAAGGTTGCTGCTGTTGGGCCCTTGAGCAAGGCCCTTAACCCTGTCTGCTCCAGGGAGGCCGTATAATGGCTGACTCAAGCCCACTATCAAAGCTGGAATTTTGCAATTCTTTCGTTGGAATTCTTTGGTATGTATCGTCACTTTGACTCCAAAATCGATTTTGAAAAATAATCTTTTGATGTATGCTTGCATTTGAGATGGGTAAAATGATGCAGTTCCTTTATGATCCTATAGGTGGTGTTCTAAACTGTTTAGAATTTGTTTAGAATTGTAACAAAATCTAAAAAAAAAAAAAAATTTTATAATATAGAATCGGAATATTTATAAAATCATGATACTAGCAGAATCGCAATACAAATCGAATCGTTATAATATCGCATCGGGT
This sequence comes from Clarias gariepinus, assembly GCF_024256425.1. NCBI lineage: Eukaryota > Metazoa > Chordata > Actinopteri > Siluriformes > Clariidae > Clarias > Clarias gariepinus. Next base: position 11,141,791 of record NC_071106.1, on the reverse strand, counting down.
GATCCCTAATGTTTATGGATATAAAATATGGATATTTCAGTACAGCGATATTGTGCATGTTCTGTAAAATAGCTCTTGTTTTAACATTTAGGTACTCCGGTTTCCTCCTACAGTATAAAGAAATGCACTGGCAGTGCCACTTGGCCCGTAAGCTCCATGTAAGAGGTTCCAGGCCGTCTGTCACGTTACACGGGAAAAGCGGTACAGATTATATCTATATCCTATGGGACATCCTGTACAGTCATACATTTTAACGATTCATCACAGAATTTAAAAACTCACTGATCTAGACTTGGATTATATATGTAAATGGTATTTTTTTAACCGCAGAGAAGCATGTAATTGTCACACATGGACAACAGATGGAGAGGATACCGTTTAAGTCGAGAAACACTTGAATATTCCTTTAAAGTACATTCTGATTACAACTCATGTAGTTAGCCCTGATTAGAAGACAGTCTGTTAATACGCAGCATTACACTGGGAAACACACTGTTCTCGAATGCAGGTGGGATGATTTAAGGCAGACGAGTGTCAGGTCAGTGTCAGTGCACAGCCTAGAGAAGCTCAACGTGTCCTCACGGCAAATAAAACCAGGGACAAAGAATTTGCTGAGCATTCGTGTTGGACTTGTTAGTGAAAACTGGATTCATGTGTGAATGTATACTGTATCTCTCTCTCTCTCTCTCTCTCTCTCTCTCTCTCTCTCTGTGTGAGTGTGTGTGTGTCTAACAGGGTTAATCCAGTATACTCTGGTCTGAGTTCTTTCCCACAGGGATCAGGAAGGCTTCTGTGACGTATTCCTGTCTGACTGCATGTCTGTGCCCCAGTGTCCTAATCTTTCTCACACACACACATAAAATGCGCAGCCAAATTAAGAAGACGGGCAAACATTTAGAGCCGCAGGAAGATCACACTGTAAACAACAGCAATGCTAAAAAACACAGTAGCAGAGATAAGATCCCAGAGACGAGGCCATGATTATTATTATTTTTTTCACTTTTCGGGACAATGATATCAGCGTTGATGACAAAGCACTGGTCTTGGTGGTGCCTTAATGTCTCTAAGTGTGTGTGCGAATTTCTGTGCATATGCATACATACGCCGGATCGTTATCTATCAGCAGAGGTGATAAATGCTGCGTTACACCTTTAGCATCAGATTAAAATACATGCTGGATGCGTGACTTACTTCCATAGCGTCCATGATGCTGCTGTTTGCACGAAGGCTTGCAGGTTATGGAAGTCAAATGCATCGACTTTAGTTTTGAAATGACCTCTGATTAACATGCATCTATTTATAGCTATTATGGCAAGAGCGCTATGAACATAAACTTGTGTCACAGGCTCTCTGTAATGTTTAATGGAGAAATAAAAAAGCGGGAAAAACACAACACAGTGGTAGTGGGCCACCGCTCACAAATTTACACCTTAAGAATTTATCGGCATATGAGCGCGCGAACCGAGCTAAACCATACGCCGGTTAAGTTGCACGTACGCCAGAGAGCCGTTCGCAACTTGTACGCTTTGATGGAAAGCCAAATGAAGCGAGTTTACATAATTTAGTAATAGTTTTTTTGCATTTTGTGCAAGATTTAGTGAAGACATAGCACCACGGATTCCAAGAATGTTAGCAAGGCTGTTAGCAAGAAGAAAACTGAGCCGCTTACAGTTTCATCTTTAAAGCAGCCGGTGCTGGTGATGTTTAACGTCTATTTATTTCATATTTCACTTCATTTACATGTCTTTTCTAAATGTTTTGTTATTTCTTATTTTCTTATGCCAAGGTACAATGAATCTCTTCCGTTTATCAACTTACGATTATGATTTTTGGGAAAACAGGTGTGGCATAAGGGGAATAAATCCCTCTGCTTTGTGGCCGGCCACATCACACCACCCGTCGATGGATGATTTTCCTATAACAGAACGCCGCAGCATGTTTTATTCCTTACGCAGCGGCAGCCTTCGTGCTCAGAGCCTCATGTGCACATGAGGTTTATTCATTCTGTTCAGTAATTGGTAGCTAGAGGACACTCATACATTAACTAGCATGAGTGTGTTTTTCAAAGCAGCCTGAGGATCATAAGATATATGTCGAGTTCACTCTTTTGGGAAGCCGGGTATCTTATAAAAAATAAAATAAAAAATGAGCATCTAAAAATCGAAGGCATATTAAAGCACTCATGTATCACACAAACAGGTTTCCCAGTTCTCAGCCTGCCACCCCATAATGTGTCCATTAGACGAACACGACCATCCTTCTTGCCATGACTGTGTTTTTTTTTTTGAGCGAGCCAGTCCTTTCGGGTTTCCGTTTTCTCTGTTACACACATATACAGTGCTGGCTTGTGTCCAGCTCGACTTATATATGGAATCAAGGTTTTATTGCTATGTGCAATTTATTGCACTGTAAATCTAAAGCTTAGTTTACACTACAAGTGCTCAATCCCACTTTCCTGCTTGAATTCGATTAGTGTATTAACATGATGATTATAATGAGCGCAATTGGTTTGGCTTTTAATGTACATTGTGGGCTGTTTGCAAATTCACAAAAAATCAATCTGAGGGGGAGGAGGACAGAAAATAAGGCCAGCATTTTAATGTGTGTGTGTGTTTCTATACATGTGTGTGTGTGTGTGTGTGTGTGCATGTGGCAATGGAGGGACATGCTGCATTCAAGACTACATATCTCAATAAATTTCATCTAAATAAATCAATCAAAAAAAAAATGTATTTTTATATCAAATTTCTGGGTGTGCCACAATGTTTGACTTGTCGACTCAGATTTCATGCACTTTCCTTTTAGTCAGTCAGCGCATCCCACTTCTTGACCGCAGAAACTTGTGATAAGCAGAACGATGTGGGTGAAAACAGAATTAAAACAGGTAAAGGGAGGGCCGCTTTTTAGTCTCCATAGCTGTACCACAAACAAACATCTCACGTTTTTTCATCCTGCTTGAAACATTTTACCAAATCGAGTATGTAGAACAATAATAGTTCTTTGGGTTAAGCACGGTTACTATAGTAGCCAAAGCGGATATGCAAGCAGAACATGACATGTAGACTATAGACACAAAAACTGTAAATGACATCACCCTTTAAAGAAATGCTCTATCTGATTTTACTTCCCTTTTTGAGGACTATGTTACATAAGCGGTATAGGCTCACATCTACTCTAGCGCACTGTAGTTATTTTATGGATTTTATGTGTGAGAGAATTTCAAGAACTTGTTTTGAATGTGCTTATGTAAAATGTTTGCCTAATTGTCATAATGTTATTGTCTAAATTTGCATTTGAATGGTGCAAACGTTTCAAAGAGGGCTGTATGTTCTTGAATGACGATCAGTGGCTTGGAGGAACGTTCAACGAGTGGAACACCTGATCCTTGAGAATCAATGAATAACTTGTGGAAGAGACGCATCTGTCCGTGAGAACTAAACACACAATCATTCACTAACACCACTTTACACATTACAGGAACTCAGCTGCCACATCTCCTGCACAGTCCTGACCTCACTCCAAGCCATTTCCACATGTTTGGGGCGTTAAAGGAGTTCCTGGGAGGCCGGCGTTTCAGACAGTGACGTAGGCAGTTCAATCATGGCTTCAGCATACTGAGAAAACCTTCTACCGTGATCGGATCCAAGCACTAGTGAAACACTGGGATAAGTGCACTAGTGTAGACGGGGATTATATAGAGAAATTAAGGGAGTTTTTACTTTTATAACTGTGTTCTGCTGTTTCGCATAATCAAAAGTCCTATTTGACTTGAAAGACCCACATCATTCATCAATCAACATCTTCTAAACTTTACAAGTTTTCTAAAACATGGACCTCACCAAAAGTGTATCCTGGTTACATTAGGCACTAATGACTCTACCTCCTTTAGATGACATGATATGGATCTCAATAGTTATATGTTTCACAATTGAAAAAAAAGGAAATTGTTAAACAAATTACATTTCAATGAAATTCAAATAACTCCTAATCAGAGAGATGATTAGGTTCGGCACTGATAGGATTTGAATGAAGTTCTTTCACAATTTGGTTCACTTAAATTAACCTCATTTGATGTATTCTTTTTGATTTTGGCTGATAAAAAAATGACACCACGTTAATTCACTAAACTACATTATTTCGCTCCACAGTTGTACCACGCTGGAATCCTCACATCAATAAAATCCTGCTGACTCAGTATTGCGTGTCTGGGTTTCCGCCATGAGTCCGTATACCAGCAAGGACACGCATCCTTGCAAAAATCCTGATTGATTCGGTTGCTGACTTTGACCCGCAAGATGTGGAAAGATAGAGAGCTCGGAGAGAAACTGCTAATACTAGCATCACCACTCCACTCTGTAGCTGCAGGCTAGTCTCTGATTAACAGTCCACCATGACTGCTGTCACTGTAAGTGTGTGTGTGTGTGTGTGTGAGTGTGAGAGATGCTGCTAGTCTGTTTTATTGCACATACAAGGGCTGAGTGCTTTTGTCAAAATTTCTTGCTGAGGCTTTGTTGAACCTGAATTTTTGACCCATCCCCCCCACCCGGAATGCATTTGTGCACGGAACGAGGGTTGTGGAATTTGTTCCTGATTACATACATTGTACTCGAGTACCGTGTGACAAACCTTCACGGTCAAAGTGCAGAGCAGGAGACTTATCATTTTGATTTAAAACACACTTGAAACTATCCCTTTAATACTTTAAACACTCTCTCTCCTGCTCCATCACTTACATGCAAACCTTTTAACAAATGATTATACCAGCGAATAGTGATGCACACCACCCAGTTTGCACGTAAGAGATGAAGCAAGAAAGAGAGAGAGAGAGAGAGAAAGAGAGAGAGAGAGTTTAAAGTATTAAAGGAATAGTTTGACTTAAGACAGACTTGAAACAATCCAAACTATCCCTTTAATACTTCAAATGCTCTCTCTCTCTCTATCTTTATCTCTAACATCCAAACTGGGCGGAGTGCATCACTATTCAATGGCATAATCTATTATTAACAGTTCCCTTTTTTGATTCAACCCAATACGGCCAATTTTTCAGTTTCCTTTTTACATCCTTGTGTGTGAATCCATCCGAACTCCAAATTCGACCTCGGACTCGAAGGAATTTAAATAATTCGTGGTAATTGCTTCGTTTTCTGACTTAGGCTTGTTCTTATTTGAGTGATGTCTCTCTCTGTCTCTGCCTGGCAGGGGTATTGGGAGGAGGATATCCCGGCTAAGCTGGGCTGCACAAACATCTCGTTCCAACAGGAAGAACTCCCTGCCCACAGACAGGAATTTCCCCATCTTTCTCTCTCTAGCTTTTTTTTTTCTCTGCCCTTCCCTTGCATACACTCTCTGACACTGCATTTCACATGTTACCCCCCCCCCTCTCTCTCTCTCCCATGAGCACAGCCACAGAGATGCACACACACACAAGCACATTTGTCACGCTATGTTGCATACACATGTTGTACGCTGCCTTCCCGCGTCTCTCTCTCTCTGTCTCTCTCTCTCCGAATGGCCAGCTTTGCACACAAACCCTGTTCACTTTTGCCACATGCCACACACCCCCTTCATCATGTCCCAATCCCATATCCAGATAGACCATACACACTCATGGCACGTAGAGTCCATTAAAGCAACAGATGTGCGATTATCGCCGGCATCGCTCGCATCAAAGATTGCAGAAAACGCTTTCCGTCTACCAAAACTTCAATATGGTCATTACAAGCATGTGTGCACACGCACTCGCAATTTAATCAGCACCGTAATAATTACAGTTTCCCATTCTGTCTCTCTCTCACACACACACACACACACACACACACATACCTGGCAGGGTAGATGTTGCCATAGCAGCGGTGGCATTCCACCTAATCATTATGGCTGTACACGGGGGCATCGATGCTGTAACGAGGTAACAGACATCAAGTGTGTGATGAGAGCCAGGGAAAAAAAATAAGAAGAGGAGATTCAATTATTTTTTGCACTTAAATTGAAAAAAAAAAAAAGCCTCATTCCATATTCCACTTACACACCCACGTGAAATCACACTCGGATCTCTCTAACAATAGTCCTGCGCTACCGTGTGAAATATGAAACACGCGTGACCTTTTGCTCAACCCTGACCCCCGGCATCTCATCTCCAGCCCTGAATTATCACCATATCTCCCCATTCTTTTATTTTCTAGCGCTTTTGTTTTCTTTCTTTCAGCCGATGATTACTGAAGGCCTCTCCCACCCTCTCTCGTTCTCACTCCCTCTCTTTCTCTCTCTCTCTCTATGCTTTCATCTTGTACCCCCCCGCCCGACCCCCCCACTCCCTGCCACCATCTCTCACCCAAAGTCAAATTCTTCCTGAGTTAATTGGTCTGACAAAGTTATGCGATTTTAGGACTCTAAAAACAACAGGAGAGCTACGTGTGGCTCTGCGACAGGGGCCCTCGTTTTCCGCAGGAAGGCACCCCGTCTGGGTGACGAGAAAGGCGCACAGTGTGTGTTTAGGATGCTGTTGATGTATCCGTGTGTTTGCTTTTGGATGGGTGCGTTTAGGTAAAACAGGCACCTCAAGGTTATATTTAGTCGTAAAGTTTCCATTTACTTGCATCCATTTACTCCATCGACGTAGGTTTTATCGTTCAAAAGCAACACAATTTTACACAAAAAAACAAATTTCCACAATATTCCACAATACTCCATGGCTGTCAAGTCATAAATGCTTTTATACTGTGTATATATATATATATATATATATAGAGAGAGAGAGAGAGAGAGAGAGAGAGAAAGATTTTTATATATTATTATTATTACACTACAACAATTGATGGAAGTTACCCAAAGTTACCCATTTTTTTTTCTTTTTTAAAGCAGCCAGTTCTAAGAGGAATCATAAATTAAGGTTAAGTGAAGTTTAATGTCTTTACTATTTATTTCTTTTTATAATTTTTTTAAAAATATATTTTACTTCTATGTCTTTTCTGAATGTTGATTGTTTTTTTATATGCACAAATATGATTATGGAAACTCGTAATATTGGTAATATTTTCAGGTTGCCACCCAAGTTACCCAGTTTTTGTTTTTAAAGCAGCCGGTGCTGAGAGGAATCAAAAATTAAGTTTGAGGTTTAATTTGATTTTCACCCAATTTTCCCCCTTATTTAGTCATATTCAATTCCTCTCCATAACACACACATCGTTAGGGCGGAGTAACACACTCAGAGGACAGCGCTATCCGCTCCTTCCTCTTGCGTGAGCTCACAGACGCCCCTGATTGGCTGTAGAGCCGTGATTAATGTGGGAGCACGAAGTACCTCTCCTCCCTCCCCTCTGAGAGAGCTCGACCAATCAGCTCTCTCTAGACCTCCGGCTGCGAGAGGTTACAGCATCACCCGGGAATAGAACTCGCGATCTCTGGATGATAAGGCGATATCTTTTCAAAATTTTTCGATTTGTTTTTATATGCAAAAATAGGATTAAAGTGTTGGAAATTGGTAATATTGGTAGTATTTATGGGTGGCTGGAACAGATTATCTGCGTTTACAAAATTTACTATGTGAAAATGTGTTTCGCGATATACCTTGGCATATATATATATATATATATATATATATATATATATATATATACACACACACACACAAATATAGGGTTTGTCTGTATTAATTGCTCCTATTATCATCAGGACAAAGAAAGTGGCATTCATTTACACCTCTACTAGTCATATCTGTGTATCTGCTCATGCCTTTTAGTGTAAAAAAAAAAGTAGTCTATTATAAACTCTCCACCTTTCTGGCATGCTCATTAGTCACCGCAGAGTCCAATCAAACCAACAGGACCTTAGAGGCATTCAGTAATAACAGCTCTGTGGTGACAGTTAACTCACAGCTACTGATTGCTTGGTTCTGCAAAGACCATCAAACCCATATTTAACTTGAAAATAAAAAAAAAAACAAAAAAACAATTGATGTGAAGAAAAACGGGACTGAGTGCTGGAAAAAAGTGAGGATGTGGAAGGAGGAGGAGGAGGAGGAGGTGGAGGTGGCTCGGAGTCTGGGACGCAGAACAACCATTAAATATAATCAGAGAGAGAGAAGGTGAGCATGACAGACAGTTCACTCAGCGCCCCGAGCACATGCATGCTGTGAACACGGTGAGAGGAGAAACTGGTAGAATACAAAAGGAAACAAGACAGGATGACAGAACAATCAAGTAGACAACAAAATTAGCAAAGCTTTTAGCACACCATGTGGCCTGGAGTCTTCTTACGAATGCAAATACATGCTTGCATCCTTATTTTCATATTTTGCTTGGAGTTTCACAAAAAAAAAAAAACATGCGTGTTCTCACATCCACATGACCACACATCCACGCTCCACGCTCTATAATAACCTTACTTCCCATCCTCATTACCTTTCCACATAAAGGTGATGCGGGGGGGATGCTCGCACCCTTTCCCCTTTTCTCTTCCTTATTATAGAAACTTCTATTCCAATCCAATTTGCACACAGATGGAATCATTAAAGCAGTGTGTCCCCTGTCGCTGCATGTCCCGAGGTTATTAGCTTATCTTTGCTGAACATAAGAACGAATCTTAAAGGGAATTAACTTCCTCCGACTCCTGCTGTGTATTTCAAGTGCAGAAGATGGAAATGTGGGGTGAGTTTGTGTGTTCGTGTGTGTGGCACACTGTGCCAGGGCATGGATGTTACACAAATAGCTTAAATTATAACAATTTTGCTTGTGATTTATCATCATACACTTATGTGAGTTGAATTGGGTCATTACCCCACTTGACTTTTTATAATACACAGCCTGGCCAAATAAAAAAAGCAACAAAAAAAAAAAAAAGCCGCACACTCCAATCAACTATAGCTTTGATGACAGCACACAGTTCTTGGGTGAAAATGAATATCCCTGTGCCGTCAGGGAAGAAAAACTCCACTGATGATTCATGCGCTTCCCTTCTTGCCCTGATGTCTTGTCCATCACTCTGGAACAGGGTCCGTCTGGACTCATCAGACCACATGACCTTTTCCCATTGCTCCAAAGTACAGTATCCAACAAACTGAATCATTTTATTCCTGATGCGTCTCACTAACAAGAGGATTTCTTATTGCCACACAGCTGTTTAGTCTCAATCCTGTGAGTTCTCATCACATTGTGTCTGGATGGTAATGCTCTTATTTTCACTATTAATTTATTTTTTTTTTACGCTGCAATTTCACCAAGTGTTTAAGTGACATCTATTTACACTTTTTTTCTCACTACATGTCTACTACAAAGTTGATAGTTCAGAACAATCTATCCAGGCTTTAATAGTGTGTTGAAGGATTCTCAACCAATTCAAATCTCCTTAGTTGTTTTCTTTGCTTGATGCAGCTCAAAATTTTGATCCTTCTGGGAGGGTGACTTTTTTTTGCAGGGCAGTTCATAAAATCAGGCCTGCTGTAATCTTCATAATCCTGAGCCCTATATATGTTACAATAATAAAAAATAATAGCAGCTAAATGCTCTGAGCTTTTGTAAGTGGTGGTAATTTTGATAATATTTGCAACAATAACAATTATATAATGTGTTTTTATGTATGCCATAAAAATGATTTTTTATCATCATGACACAATGAGCCTAATGGATAAGGAAAAGCCACTGGATTCAAATAACGTTAATTAAGTTCTATTTTTTAAGATTCACTGGAAATATTCTTTACAACAGCTGACAACAATCTCGCATGTTTTTATAAAAAAAAAAAAATTCTTTAAAAAAAAAAAAAAACAACCTAAAAGGCTTTTTCCAGTCGTCTACAGCTACAGTTTAAATACACTACAGTCAGTGCAATACTTTTCCATAAATCACCATAAGCTGTTCCATGAGTCACTCATTCTGGGTGACACAAGACATGTTAGTGTTGTCTTCATCTCTGTCACAGGAACTCATTCACCACTAAGAAATATTTTACGTAGCTCATAAATCAACAGGAAGTTGCAATGTCTGAATTTCTTGCAGATCATGAGAACAAGAAATGTACATTGTCTTAGTCACTCTTTCGTTGATATTTTGCACACTTCCTGTCTGACATGTGCTGGCGACTTCATGAAAGAAATGTGGTTGAGAAGGAAAAAAATGACCATGCACAGTAGATGCAATGTAGAAAAAAATGCCAGTAGAAACCAAAGCTCTGTTTAATAGTGAAAGCAAGTGCATTCTAGGCTCAGCTACGTTATGTGACAATAACATAAAGTCAGCTGATGACCTGAATGTACTGTATGACCAGGTTATCACATCGATGGAGTTTTTCTTACCTGATAACACAGGCACTCTGCAGGTCACTAATGTGTGACAGAGTGGTTCTGGGAGCACGAGGAATCATTTTCCCACACCGACTGGCCACCAACAGTTTTTTTTTTTTGGCCAGTCAGAGTGTATTGGCTGCCAGGGTCCCTTTGAAAGCAGAGCACTCTTATCTAAATTATAGTTTGAAAGTGAGTGAAGAAAAAAAAATGTTACACAACTTGTAAGAATTATCTTTACTGTGATAATACCATCGCCATGGATACGGGAAAACCATATCTTGTGTATTTGCTAATTACATGCAACACTTAGTACGAAGGGCGTTCAAGTCAAACCAGGATTTTTGATTGCGCAGAATAAGAGGCCACAGTTATGTGAGTAAAAACAACCACAATCCCCTGCTACACTAATGCACTTATCGTAGGTTTTCACTAGTGCTAGTTTTAAAGGATTAGGCGTGCCATGTGCTGAATGCTACGAAACGAGTCATTTCGGTTGGGATCGTCATTCACGGAAATGGGTATTATGCCGTCATTTAAGATTCAAAACATTAAAAAAAAAAGGGAAAACAAAATTATATTTATTATATAAAATTATATATATAGGGCTAAATGGCACTCCAAGTTGGCAAACATACACTTAAAGTTTGGTCATGACCACTGCGTTCGGTTAAACTGTCTGCCATTCACTAATTGTGTAATATTTACGATAGATATTGAAACAAAGTAAACTGACATGAAAGCAAGAATGAGAGAAATAAAGAAAAGATCATCAGTAGGGCTATAAAGACAGAGCGAGTAGTCATGAGCCCACTTTATGCGTGACTGCACAGGTATGCGGTTTGTGTGTGTAGTCATGTGTGTGTGTGTGTGTGTGTGTGGGAGACATGGAATGAAAAGGGAGAGATTTTTTCCACCTTATGGTAAGTGAGTAGCTTTGGTTCCCAGGCAGCAGGAATGCCCAGGTAACTGAGGGCAGAACTTTGCACAATAAGACACAATAGATTGGGCATCAATTTACAACGCACACACATAACCTTCACAGAACACCGAACACATTCATATGTCACATATAATCCTGAACCTTTATCTAATGCATAATGTCAAATAATAAAAGCACTATAATATACTATACAAGAACAGTTTACAAATTTCTCTATCACACTAATTTCATTGCATTAAATCTTCCATTAAGGTGTCCGTGTTCTGATATGACGAACCTGAATCCATTAGAGAGACGAAAGGAGGCGGGCAGGTCAAAGTTCTTGACCTGTGACCGCTGGAGGTATTGAGCGAAAATTAGTGTCAGTGTCACGAGAGTCGAGAGAGATAAAGTAAGCGCTGGGCAGATGGGGACGGGAGGTAAGTAGATTTGAGTAAACTTAATTTCCTCGCACTAATCTGAACACTCAGGAAAGCCATTTCACGAGTGCTTGGTGACAATCCTCAGCATGTGGTGGCTTATAATAAGAAGGGAGGCATCAGTCTTCCCCTGTGCCAAATGGTGTAATCGTGAAATGGTGAGCTTGGCATGCTTAAATGCTGAGGATAGCGTTGATATCTCATGATACAGACAATATTTCTTACAGGATTTATTCATTTATATTTAAATACACTCAACAGTGACCACACCAGTGCTTGTAAGTTGCACCACCTTCCTGTACACCAGGGAGAAAGACAGGGTTGCAGAAGTAGAAAGGACACATCAAGGGAGCGGTAGGTCTATAAATGTTAGTCAATACGATGAGCGGCACAGCCGAAGGCATGAAAGAAGGTGCTAGTGGTGAGAACCCGCCGCCCATTAGTCCTCTGGGACAGAAAGACACGGTGTTAAACATTATACACGGAAAGTCCCACATGTGGAGCTCATCACTGCACCGAGCAAAACCTTGTATTTATTCTGAATCTGAGCCCTGTTAATAATAGACACAGCATAGAATGAAGCATGACATGATCATTTGAAAATGAACACACACCTCCACCTCCTTATCTGCAAGCGCTGAGAGTGAATAAGGAATTTGAGCTGCTTTGGGCAGGGCCTGACTCACCGCAATAGGTAATGGAGAATAATGTCCTAAAGGTAATTGAGAATAATGATCAGAGAGAATAGGAGAGGGGGAAAAAAAGAGGGAGACAGAAAGAGAGAGGAGGGGTACGGAAAATGAGAGACAGAGAGAAATACAGGAAGACGGAAAGAGAGAGAAAGAGACGGACAGAAAAATATATAGACAGATAGAGAAAGTGACTGATTAAGACAGATGATTGAGACAGGTAGAGAAGAAAAGAGAGAAAGAGACAGACAGACAGAAGGTGAGGAGGTGAAAGAAACAGAGAGGGGGAAAAATAGAGACAGATGGAGAAAAGAGCCAAAAATGCGACGGTGGTGGTCAGTGCGGATATTGGCGTCACCTCTGTGCTCAGGTCACTCACTGACCCCTCATACCCTCGGGATACTAAAGTCAACATGACCCTTTTTCACTTTAATGCCTCAAAGCCCAGAGATGGAGAGATTGAGAGTGACCTGGTGTCCAAAGTTGCAAAAATTTCAATCACATGAAAATCACATGCACACACGCACACACACACACCCACCCACTCACCCACTCACTCATACTTCCCAGCCTTTTACCAGGGCCATTCATTACTTTCTATCCCTCCTCTTCTCCCACAGTGTCGCTGGAACAGTGAAAATAAAGAGGGATGACTTCACTGGGGGTGAGTGGTTTTGTCTAGTCTGTCATCACGGTATGGCCTGCGGCTGCTCTCTGGGCCAGCTATTAATCCTTGACGAAAAAAACCTTAATGAGCACTGTAACAACAGATTAAAGGTAGAATATAAATAGGTAGAAAGAGAGAGAGACACATGAAGTGAGAGAGAAAGGACAGAAGGAGGCAGGTAAAGAGTAGGGCTGGGTTATCTTCATAGGATCATGTTACCTTACTTAAAGACATTTTCACTTTACCATACAGTACACTACATGTTCTATTTGATATTTATTGCTCCAAAATAGTTTTTAATGTCTAATCACTTATTTTTTATAGTTTTAACAGGGAAATTGTAATTAGACTACCAACAGAATTTCAAAAAATCATCATATTAAGGTACAGCGTTATCATGTACTCCTCCTAGGGGATTTATACGATTGCCACCAAACCGGTCTAATATGATCTCCAGACGTCAAAGATACAAAATTGCAAAGGTATTTTTGATATGCCAACCGGTTCAGCCATGGTGATTCTTTAAACTTACGCTAAATAGTGTCTAATACCTTCCTAAGTGATATCATATTCAGTGACATAATATTGAGTAACATTATAGTGTGATGCTTTTTGTCCAGCATCCAGGGCTTTTTTGTAGATCTTAACATGCTCAAAAAGCACACAGATTGTGTGGTGTGCCCAGATGAAGATGGCACAGGTGCTTGGGCCCGATCATCGCTGCTTAACTATATTATTGAGCACATCGTGTGACGACTTCTGGAGCAATGCTGGGTTTTTCAGGGCTGGACTGCTTCTCTTTGCGATTGGTAACAGTGGAGGGGTTTGGTATGGGTATCGGGTTAAGGCTTGCCCAAACTCTTGGGGCAACCTGGTGGTGGCGTGTCTCGAACCCCTGAATCCACGATCAGCCTCAACCGCCTGAGCCATTACCGCCCCCAAGCTTAATAATAAACATATTGTTATCTAACAACAAAGAATCATGGTTCAGGTCACGGTTTTAAGGAAAGAGTCTTCAGTGTCAGTGCTTTGCAACGATGGGAAAGTTTTCTGCCATGAAAAAGTCTTCAGGGCAGAAAGCTTTGTGCTTTGTGCACATGATAAGCTGTATTACAATCATATTACCTTCAAGAGGGAAATGCTTGTGAGAGAACAAATGTTTAGCTACTACAACAGCTGTATAACAGCTGTCAACATTAACTCTAACTGAACATGGATACATGGATAACATGTTGCTCGTTAATAGCTTTAAAAACCTGTAATACCTGGCAAATTGCTGTGGTGTAAAAGGAATAAAAGACTTTGTGCTGTTATTGGGAAATAAGCAACTCCAGGGTAGTAACATTAACTTTGCATTAGGTCTGGCCACATTGTTGAGGAGTTTCCTATAATAGCATGCCTCATTGTGTTTGATTCCTTACATATCATTATGATACATATCACCCAGCTTTATTAGAGTGGAACCCAAGAAAGGAGTGTCTTATATCAGTCAGACTCAAATGTAACATTCAATTACGTCCTTTATCTCTCCCTCTCTCTCTCTCTCTCTCACTCACACACACGCATGCATAGACCTTTTATACCTTTAATCTTTTCTTCTTTGTTGAAAACAGTAGATTAGTGTGCGTGTGAAAGATAAAACACATAGAATGAGAGAGAAAGAAAGAAAGAGAGAGAAAGCAGGCTCAGCTTTCCTCCTAATAACTGTGTTCACCTGTTCGTCCCCTCACCTGGGACAGTTGGAGACCCCCTTCCCTTCCTCTAGCCTCCCCCCCCCCCCCCCAAACCACTGCTCAGAGATGGGCTGATAATGAAGCTCTTTCATTCCACTTGCTACTCACAGAAACCACTCTCTCTCTCTCTTTTTCTTCCAACCCCCTCCTTGTCTCCTGCTCCAGTCCTTCGCTCAGCCCTGCCCTGAAACTGAACCAGATTGGTTTTCTCCGGTTGAGTTTTTCTCACACTCGCAGTTGCCACCACCACCACCCTTCAAACACAACGATACTATGCAGAAGAAAAGAAATGGCGTGTCAAACTGTTACAGTGTGACTTTTGTACAGGGGTGTCGTGTTTTTTTTGTTGTTTTGTTATTTAAGAGTGTGTGATTTATAAAAGTGACCATATTTATCATCTGCTGGGAACAGCAACCCAGTCACCCAATGCCTCATGGGGATGAAAGATATCATGTCCACAAAAAAAACTCTGGGATGTTAATTGAAACATGGAGCAGAGACTGTAATTACAGCCACACATTAATTTGGGGTTTATCCCATGAGGAACCATTCGGTGTCTGAAAGGGGTACAGTATATAATTTTGTATATTTCATCACAATGTTTACATTTAGGCATTTGGCAGACATTCTCATCCAGAGTGACTTACATTTTACCTCATTATACACCTGAGCAGTTGAGGGTTAAGAGCCAAACAGTGGCAACTTGGTGGTGGTGTGGTTTGAACCTGGGACCTTCCAATGAGTAGTCCAATGTCTTAAACCCTGAGCTTGCCCTGCCCAGCAACCATTTCACATTTATGGCATTTGGCAAACTTTCTTATCCAGAGTGACTTACATTTATTTCATTATCATATATTCCGCAGCGCAAGAGAAAGAAAAAACGTTGGCTCATTTGTGATCACGTGACGCTCGGCGTCAAAACAAGAAGCGCATGTGTGATACATGATACTCGGTACTCATAAACCAAGACTTTGCTCGTCTTGCGGAACATTCGCAAACCATGTTACTCGCAATCCGAGGTTTCACTGTACATCTGAGCAGTTGAAGGTCAAGGTCAATTAATTAAAATAATTAACAAATCACAATTGGTTATTGGGTTCTGTAAGCATTCTGATATCAGCAAAAATAGCAATAACCATGAATTCAGGTTCCTCTAAAGTAACACATTTTTACCTTTCTCTGGCACAAATCTGATTTTTTTTCTTATGGTTATACAGACACAAAATTCTGATATTTTCAAATCCGACCTGAGTCACTTGTGCATGTGGTTTTAGATCAGAGGCATATCTGATACGTGGCCATGTGGCATAAATGAGAACCGTCAGATCACAATCTCCTCACATGCCCATCCTATCATTGCTAGCCATCTGCTTTTTTTGACCTTCTAAACCTGATCATGTGACAACCTGACAACCTCCAGAGCAAATGCTTCTCCTGTGAAGGATTTTCGTACACTCTCTCTCACTCACTCATAGTCTATAAGGGGTTGCAGGAGGCCTAGAGCCTATTCCAGGAAACTTAGGGCATGAGGCGGGGTACATCCAATCCATCGCAGGGCACATACATACACGCACTTACACACTACGGGCAATTTGGGCAAATACGGCAAATAGCGTAATCTGTAGTCGTTGTACTGTGGGAGGAAACTGGAGTACCAGGAGGAAACCCAACAAGAACATGCACTCCATGCACACAAAGGCAGAAATTGGAACCCAGACCCTGGAGGTGCAAGGCGACAGTGGTAATCACTAAGCCGCCATTCCGTCCATATTGTCTTACAAACGGGACATTTTTTTTTCTGTGACTATGGATTTATTTCATAGAATGACTACAAAAACAGATGTGGGAACATACAGTTATGGACAATATAGTTATAGCATTTAAGGCATAAAATCCAATCTGAGAGTCTCCAAAGTGATCGTCCACTTTACTGTTCAGAGATTGCAGATTGAATCCCATCTCTGGGAACAAAACCGGCCATGCTCTCTGGGGTCGGATGTATGGCAAACATACAGGGCAGCATAACATACTTCCTCTGGGTATGTTACGCTGCCCTTCGATGCTCTATGAGCAGAAGTTCGAGAAAAAATGAGGTTGTCCTGCCTCACGTGCCTCAGAGGAAGCACCTGTAGTCTTCACCCTCATTGGTTGGTAGCCGTCGTATGATTCGTATTATAAGGGAGAACAGAAATCAGAAGGTGATAAAATAGGAGGGAAATACGGGAAAAATTTAAGACATGTGCAGTGAGTCGTATTGTAAAAGCAGCCTGAATAGACCTATTTTTCCCACCTCTTAAAACTATAACTGTAGATAAATTGCAATGTAAAATCACCCCTAGTTATGAATGAATATTCATATCTTCGATCAAATGCATGCAGGCTAATATTTAAACATGACACAACATGTCTGCGGTCACGTTCTTCTCAGTCTCATCCTCTCAGAACTTTTTCCATCATCACGGTCAATCAAGCACAAAAAATATCAACATTCTTTCCTTATATACCTTCCTTAAACAAAAAAACAGGAAGAGCATAAACAGACTTTGTTTGTTTTTTTGATTGACGTCATGCGAAATGATGTACAAAAAAGTCTTTCCGTTTTCGCAATGGAAAATGAACCAAATACAAAAATTCAGTACGAGGTGTGCTCAAGTCAAACCGGGACTTTTGATTTTGAGTAAAAACTCCCTTTTTTTTTTACCTCTATGTAATTCTGCTACACTAATGCACTTATCCCATGTGTTTTATGGAATACAGTTATGATCGGACTGCCTGCTTCAACAACTTCTGAAACGCTGGCCTCCCGGGAACTCCTTTGACGGTCCAAGCGAGTGGAAATGGCTTGGAGCGAGGTCAGGACTGTACACAGATGAGTTCAAGATAAAATGCAAGATAAAAGAATCTTCATGTGAAATTTCATTACTAGTCCTGGTTTGACTTGAACGCCCCTATATATATTTCATACATTTAAAGTTTTTTTGCCAAACTGTAAAACTCTTTTATCAGAATCGTAGAAACATGCACGGTGACATAATTATAACGTAGATGTACAGTACACTGACAGCGTAAGTGAGACAGGAAGAAGAAAGAATACGCTTTTTGTATTTGAAGTTTTCCCTTAAATACCGGGGAAGGAAATTTATGAGAACAGGAGGACCAATAAAACGGCAGCATAAGGCATTTCTTTTGGCCACATTAATGCCCTTAAGTGAACATTTGTTCTGAGTGATGCAGTAACACAAGTGTGTGCATGTCTGTGTGTGTCTGTGCTTAAACCGTGTCCTTTTGAATGATGCAAGGCAAAGAACATTTGCGTGTGTGAGCACAATACAAGCAACAACCGATTAGCAGAAGTGGGAGTTTGTACTGTATGAGTGTCTCCGTGTGTGTGTATGTGTGTGTAAACACAAATGGCTCCTTTTTTTCTTTTCCCTTTTTTGTTTTTCTCTTCTTTTTTTTTTTTTTTTTTTACAAAGACACATAACCCTGTTCACACAGCTGGCCCACATCAGGTCACTTCCTTCTCCTCCACCAAAGCTCTAATCAGCCTTGGATTATTTTATTTTATTTTATTTTATTAAAAACATTATCATGGCTTAAACATGAGCATTCTTGCAATTTTTCTCTATCCCTGACGTGTAACCTCACTCGCAAAGGTCGTAAAAAACCCGCGCAGACAACAATAATACGACGATGCAGATGGAAATACAGACATGTTTAAAGTGCTAACACAGAAACAAACAGGACTGGGAAGAGCGTAGCACAACGAACCATTAGTCTCCCACAGGACGCCGAGTCATTTTAAAGGATTCCACAGCCTGAGGCGGCCTGATCGTACGCAGACGCAGACAGACAGACAGTGGGAACAGAGAGAGCACAGACCCAGGAGAGGCGAAGGGTGCTGTGATTAGTCTAGAGTGTTTAGGAAGTCTCTGGGAAACTACAGACGACTACGCTGTGTGCTTGTGCATGTGTGTGTGTGTGTGTGTGTGTGTGTGTGTGTGTGCAGTTGGCATTGCACCCAGCCAGAAATAAAGCCCCATAAAGCCTTGACCACACCACTGAGAAACTTCACATGAATAATTCCAAGCAAACACAAACAGGTCGACCTCAAACCAACTTTGTTATTCTGTTTTATACATTATATAAGTTTTATGGACTGAGCTTGCGGCTTCCTATCCGCTCTCTTTTGCGTCCGTCTGTGTCTCTGTGTCGTTAAATCTCCCTCTGTCTTTCTTCCTTTCTTCCTCTCCTTCTTTCACTATTGTGCCACATAAAGCGGGAGATAAAGGGCAGATGGAAACCCACGGTACAGAAGTGGAGAAACAGTCCGCCACGCTGTAATTGAGCAGTAATAGCCAGTGAGAGTAATGTTAGAAGGGAATTAGTCTGATCCATTATGGGTGATAAGACAGAAAAGGTCGATCTGTCTGCGAAGAGGGGGTGGGTTGGGGATAGAAGGAACTAAAGAGACCAGGTTTACAGGTTTAAGAGAAAAAAGGAGGGGGAAAAAAAAGGGACTGGTATTAGATGGTTAGATGAGGCGAGGAAAGTTCTGAAGAAAAGAAGATACGAGATATCATTGTTCTTATTGTAAAGAAAGCTATTTAAGTTAATATGACCGAAAAGTTGAATGATAATGGAAATAAATAAAGCAGCACAAGCTGAGCGAGAGGGAGGGTTCAGGATGGGAGTAGCAAGTAGAGCTGAGGAAGGAAGAGCATAAAACAGGGAGTATTAATCAGTGTTAACTGCTTCGGCTCCTATCAATTTCAAAAGTGTGCGTACAGTACTTTCTTGAATTTGTTTGATGTGGTCTTGAGGAATAGTTCTTCAGGCTTCCTAAAGGACTCTCCTTTCCAGTCCAGTGCCTGTACCTGTCCCAGTAACAGAGGAACGTTTTTATTTGTTAAGCCACTATGAATCACTCAAGCATCTAACTTCAGGCATGAACCAGTGAGAAACCGGTGCAGATGTGACAGATGATCAGGCAGGTGATTAGTATACTGCTGATGCTGAATGCTGAGTGGTTGGAACAGACGAGAGGGGAAATGAGGTCGCTGCTGAGGCTGTTACTGTACATAAACAACCAGATACCTTCAGGCACTTTGCAGCCTGTCGCGGTAAAACATTTGCTCCCATTTCTTTTATTTAATCCACATCATTCGATTCTATATAAAGAAATTTAAATTGGCTCAAGACTTTGTGTTTACTACATAGTACTGTATGTTTAACGTATAATTAGTAATGTGTACTGTGTCATTCTTTATGTTATTCCACTATTTGCTGTTGATTGATTACCCTACACAAAATTTCACAAACATTTTACTCATTATTGATCGTGCGTAGAATCCTAACAGCTTAAAAGAAATGTAAAAAATGAAGAAATGCATCAAGACTGAGACTGTAAAATCATTTCCGCTCCATTGACAAGCATGTAATTAGAGTTTTTTTCCCCCTGCCGAACAGCTGTCGATATTCACTTGGGTAAAGACAGTTTTATGTCAATGTCTGCACCAGAGGGTTCTCATCATGTTTGCAATTCAGACAGTTATCATTTGTCATCACAGGAAAGACTACGGTATTGCTTGTCTTTATCCAGTCGTTACTCTAAAATTCATGATAATAGCGCCATGAAAACAAAAACATATTTTAATTAACGCTGTAAGAAATCGCTCATTTAGCTTTTACATTTCGGTAAAAATTACCTTCATTATACAATGAACCCACTAACCCTAAGTGCATAAACACTGTCTTAACTGCCAGGGAAAAAAAAGCATGTTTATAAACAAAACTGGTTTGGATGCATCTCTAAACACTGAACGGTTTGGACACCTCTTTGGTCAGTCCTCTCCTCTTATATAATTCCCTACCTCCGTCTAGACTAATCAATGAAGATAATGTGAAAGAATGTAAGAAGATTAAAAGACTTACAATGAGCAATCACTCAAGTTCTGACCAGCACGCTCATTCTGCCACAGCAGAGCAGAACATAATTAACACAATGTTATCAACACCATCCTGATTTCACACCAACCAAATGTCCGGTCAGATGAAAGGAAGCCTTATTAACAACATCGCAGTCAATCATAATACTGACTTTAATAATTAGCGCCACTGACTTTGACACAGCTCACCACAGCTCAAGGCCCAGGCTTATGTCTCTAAAAGAGTTTACAGTCATTCAGTCATCAAATCACTGACACCCCCCTGTCAAGATGTGTCACATGGTTTGGTACTGTATTATTCATAACATGATTAAATAACGAAGCTGGACTGACCGGCCAGGCGTATTTGAACGGGATGACGATCCGGCCTGCTTCGGCTCCGTGACGATGCATGCCCTGGGAGTTCCCGCCCAGGACCGGCGTGATGCCCATGCCAAACGTACATGCGCTCTTCGGTGCCACGCGAGTCTGGTATTCCTTCAGACAGACCCTGAAGAAGGTGTCACACTGGTCACTCTGAGGACATCGCTGTCCACTGCTGGCCTGGAGGTCACAGCACTGACCATTGTGTAGAATGCCTGGAGAGTTTTGCCACTGGCGGATCTGCAGCTCAAACATGCCCACTGCATGGACAGCCTGGATGAGAAAGAAGAGAGAAAAGAAAGGGTGATAAAAGAGAAGACAAAGACATACCAGCTATCTGAACAGAAGTGGTGGTGATTCCAGAATAATAATGAGATCATTCTCTCTAATCATGGTTTACTTGTGATCAAGCACTTGTAAAAACATATGTAAATAAAAATTCGCCCAATACTACAAGACATTCTCATGACACGTTTGATATGCAGCAAATCAACTATAACATTAACACCATTGCCAGGTGACCTGAACAATATTGATTACCAGAATCATGGGCAACCAAGGATCACCCATGTTATGGTCTGGTCTGGTCTGATCCCACAGAAAAGCCAATGCAGCAAAAAAGGTCTATGCTGGTTTCGATAGAAAGGCACCAGAACACCAAGTCCACCACATCCTGCTGCACATGGGGGCACAAAGCATGCAAACAGCCTAAAAGCAACGACCAAGCCTCGAAACTCCCCGGATCTCAATCTGATTGAACATCCTTTGGATGTGCCAGACAAGCAGGTCCAATCCACGGAGGCTTCACCCTGCAACCCACAGCACACAAAGGATTCAACAGCTACCAACATCCTGGTGCCAGACGCCACAGCACACCTCCAAAGGCCTTGCGAATCCATTCCCCACACTGGTTAGGTTCACACGCGGAACCTAAAATCCTGGGGGGTATAAATGTTCAATGTTATAGGTAATCTGGTCTAAACTTTACTTCGACATTAATTTGTCTATGTAATTATCCAGCCTGTCAATCATGTGGTGCATTAAATCATGTACATACTGTACAGTAGGCCACAGGTCATGCACTTGACTTAATGTAAATATTGAGCATCAGAATTGGGGGAAAATGTAATATTGGTGACATTGACCGTGGCATTAGTGTTAGGCTGGGTTAGGTCTTTCAGAAACTGCTGATCTGCTGGAATTTTCATTCTCAGCTGACTGTAGAGTTTAACACAGCAGTGCTGTAGGTAGAAAGGCCCTGTTGAACAGAGAGGCCAGAGGAGAATGGCTAGACTGCTTTGAGGTGACAGACAGGCTAAGTTAACTTAGATAACCATTCTTTACAAGAATGCTGAGCAGAAAAACATCTCACAATGCACTAGACGCTGATCCTTATTGGGTTCCAGTTGTGTCAGCCAAGAAAAGGAATCTGATGCTACGGTAGATATAAGATCACCAAAACTGTACAATTATACTTATACTACTATATATGACCTCAACTGTTTTTGGTCATTTCATTTTGTAAATTTTTACCAGATCCATAAGGATTTGAATGCGTTTGTATCTTAAATTTCTCCCTTGAACCCCTTCACCAATCAAAATGTAACTGTTCAAATATCCTTGACGAATTAACCTTTACTCCATCCAGACTGGTCAAGGTCCCTAACACACTTCCTTTGTTTTAAAGACAGATAAGGAAGTGGACTGAGACTCGAAGTGGATGAAAAAGCTGCTCCGTAGTCCTCGCTCGCTGCAGAGAGGCGGAAAAATCGAATCGTTCTATCCAAATGGACAGGCTCGATTCTCCTCCCATCACTAAGCCCTGTCTCTATCTGTACAATCATCTTACCTTATCCATCTCAATCTTTTTTTTCCTCCGCCTCTGGATATTCTAGCCCCCTCACACAACCAGTCTCTTTCGCCTCTCTTCTTTCTCGGTATCCTCCCTTGTGGCAGCGATTTCCTACCCTTCTATGCTGTGTCCCTTTTTTCTTTTATTCTTTCTTGGTATCAATACCACTCCTTTCTTTTCTTTCCACTCCTCCCCAGGGATCACAGACATTGGGAACATGGCTCCTATCTTTCTTTCACTCTTGTTTTTTTTTTCTCTTTCCATCGCTCCTTTCTTCTCTTTTTTTCTGCTTGAGCTGGGAACTAGCTGTGGCTCTATTCTTTGCGCAGTACGTTTTTTTCTTTTTTCCTTTTCATCTCTCATTTTCGGAGATGGGGAGGTGAGGACACACACACACTCACACACACACATAGTTTGGACTAATAAGCTCCACAGGGAGGCAGAGGGTCAGATCAGGTGCCACTTAGATGATAGTGCCCTTAAGACTCTGAATGGCTGAAACACTGGCACGTATACAGTACGATAATAATACACAATATACAATTACAGTGAAATGTATAGTGTCCTATTAAGGCATAAGACAGCAAAGGGAGGAATCAGACTATAATGATAATGCAGGTTAAATAAAATAATGATCGACTGTAAAATTGTAATGATTAACGATAATAGAGGTATGAAAAATAAATGAGCGTGTATAGATGGAATGTCTGGATGCTCACACTACAGCCTCTGTTTTATCTAATGGTGCTGATGTACAAGTCTTATCAAGCTTCTTATGTTAGTTAATCATTTATAAGTATATCTTTTTTAATTAACTCATTCACTCCCCCCCCTCTTTTTGTGAAAAGACATCTGTAACGTTTGATTGGCTTATTGCACAATAATGGGATAGCTTACGGGTTCGAAAATACCAAAACGTGTTAAATAAAATTAATTAAACATTTTATAGGTTTTACAATTCTTGGCAAGGAAAATTAGCAAGTGCTGTCTGGCTTTTTGATGATTTAATAACTTGGCTATATCTAAAAACCTGCTTGAAAATACAAATATAAGTATTTACTGCTAATATTGCCCTCTATCAAACAGAGAAAATATGATTAATATTAAATGCAGACCTGTGGAAAAATATATATTTTGCGATTGGAAAAATATATATATCATGATTGATATTGATCAGAGATATCTTAAATGCTTGCTAAAGTCACATTGTGACAGCACAAATCACAGTTTAAAAGTGAAAGTAAGTAATGTGACATAGACTCGCACACAGCAAAATCCCCAATGTTGATTTAAGACACGGGGTGTTGATTTAACACTTCCAGAGTGCATTTGTGACCATTTGGTCCCATTTAACAATAGGAATTTTGCTGTGCTCGACTGGGACTAAACAGCTGGGCAGGCATTAGAAAATCACTTGTTAGTGAGACTAATCAGAAAAAAGGCTTCAATTTGCTGGGGATCATAAAGATTGAGAAAAAAAAAAAGTCATACGGTCCAATGAGTCTAGATTGACCCTATTCCAGAGTGATGTGTGTATCAGGGTATGAAGGGAAGCGCATAAAGCGATGAAGTCATCATACAGTGTCCACTGTACAAATCTTATGATCTAGACTCAGCAACGTAATGTGGCAATGACATGAAGTCACTGGACGACCTGAATGTACAGGTCTATGAATTTTTATTCTTTGCCTGATGGAGCCCTGTCGCTTTGCACTTCCAGGATCCGGGTTCGATTCCCGCCTCGGGGTCTGTGTCTGGGAAGTTTGCATGTTCTCTCCAACACTCCAAAGACATACCGATCAGGCTAACTGCTGTTCCCACATTGTCCAAAGTGTGTGAGTGTGAGTGTGTGTGTGTGTGTGAGTGTGTGTGTGTGCCCTGCAATGGACTGGCAACCCAACCAGGGTGTACCCTGCCTCATGCCCTAAGCCTCCTGGGATAGGCTCCAGGCTTCCCACGACCCTGAATACAGGATAAAGCGGTAGAGACGTTGTTCTGGGAGTAAAGGAATCATTTTCATGCACCACATTGCAGCTATAATCAATGCGTAAGGCAATCGAACAAAATATTAAAGTGCATGATGTTTTTACTTGATGTAAATCTAATTAACTTGCAACCAATCAGATTGAAAGTTAAATATATTTTTCTTACTGAGTACATACAAACCAGATTTATACCAACAAATAAAAGAAAATTAGTTCGCAAAATCTCTGACATTACAATGTAACTAAAATATGAACAGCTCGACTATTCTGGAACATTTACTGGTGCACAATGTCATGCCCTAGTGTGACTTCCCATGAACTCGTGCGTCAAGTCACACAAGCAACTCCTCTTCTCTATTTTTCTGGCTCCAAAACTACAGCAAAGGAAAACAACTCCTCATCAACAGAGTTAAACCAATCTTTATGTCCTGGCAAAGAACAGGAAGAGCATTGTTATAGTTACACTATACGCATCATGTGATAACTAAACTCCCTCCAGGAAGTGTACAATGAGACAGAGGCCTTAGATACTGTAAGCTGTGCTCTGACAAAATATACAGATGAAAAAAGTTTCATGGCCTTACGTGCAGTAAACTATGTTGAAATGCATCGTAAAAAATAAAAAGTAAAAGAGAGGACAATGTCTTCAGAGCTTGCTTTTTAAAAGCCTATTAATCAGTTGTGCAGATTTATTATAATAATAATGGAATCATTTATTAGATTGCACTAATAAACAAATTAGCAATACATATAGTAGAGTAAAATAATTTGCAATGAAAGAAAGGCATGATGAACTCGTATGCACTCTTAAAAAAAGAACAAATTTCAAGCCTTCAAGTACTAGGAATCTATCATGTTTGTAAGTTATACATAAAATCTGTAAGGGCTTCCAGTGGCCTTATATTAATGGTATATTATATATAAACCATTAGCAAAAAAATTACATGACCAAAAGTTTGTGGACATTTAACCATCGTGCTATTATTAGATTTTTTCCTCAAACTGTTTCCACAAAGTTGGAAGCACACGAATTAATAGAATATCTGTACATGATGCATTAATATAACCCTTCACTGGAACTAGAGGCCCAACTCTGTTGTTTTTAGAAAGACATAGTTTGCCAAAGTACAAAAGTAGTAGAAGAACTAGTGTTCTGTGCCTCAAACCCCACTGAACGCGTTTGGAAAGAACCGAACTGAAAGTGTGCACCAGTGCTTTTTATTTTTACATCACTGCCTGACCCCACTACTGCTCTTGTGTCTGGAGCACACAAATCCCAAGAGCCCCCCAAAAAAATCCAGCGGAAAGTCTTCCTAGGGCTAGTCCACATACTTTTGGCTAAACAGGGCAAATCAAACATCTGAACAATGTTAAACTAAAAGCACACACAAAAGTCCACATGTGAAACTCTCTCTCTCTCTCCAGGAATTTGGGGTATTGTGGGACAGTAGGACTTGGTGGTGCCTCGTCTCTCTTTGTGACTCCCCGGCTCAGTTGAGCTGCTCAATGCCTGCACTGTCTTCCAATTGTTCCAGTGTGACATATTGTCCAATCCCTGCGCCTAAAACCTGCACACATCAAACGCCGGGCAGAGATAGACCACTGGCCATCACTCCACATCCTCTTTCTTCCTCTTCTGCCATCCTCCGCCAGGTCCATTCCCTACATACCTGTGTTTCAGCACTTTCACTCCCTCTCTGTCTCATGGAACTGCATCACAAGGAACACTGAAAAAGGAACATCACTGTCCCATCGGAGACAATGCATTTTCATTTTTTAACTGTGATCCAAGATAATGAACATTTTGAACATTAAGGTTCGCTATTTAAAATTGTGCATTAACATTAGGGTAACTGCACAGCTTTGAGATACTGATGATATGTTTAATTGGTTTAAAAGTCATGGACATTTATAGATGCACAAAGCATTTGTACTGTATGTGCATTTACATATGACAAGATATTGTGCAATTCTTAATAGACTACTGAATTCCAAACTGAGCAGAAGAAAAATGCTGTTCTGCAACTGGCCTATGTATAAACATGCAAAGGAATAATTTTTATTCATATTTAATTAACATTATTAATATTAATTATATTATACACATTTTATTTAACTACACCTTAAGGCAAGGTTATTTTTTTCTAATTTAATGTGTATTTTTACTTCTTTACTGTTTAATCAAAAAAAGGCCATGCATTGCTATATAATTAAACATTACATAATATAATTAAACATTACATAATACAATATTCCAGTTAAAAATCTAATATAAATCCACTGGTGATTAACAAATTCCTGTATAATATCATCTAATCACAGACAGGAATGTACATGTAAAACAAGAATAAATATATTGTGGTTTAATGTGTTTCCACTCTAATTGTTATAGTTTATAAAGCTTATAAAGGAAATCAGAAAACAAGCTCTACATGAACATGTCATGACGACTGAATGGAGATGAAAGTCTTCCAGACAAATGAAGCAATAACGAATTTCATCACAAGTTTAATACATTTTTTTTGCTATTCTTTAATGCTACAGTTTAAGAGAGGACATGTTACATGAGCAATTTAGCCAAAATCTGAAAAATGTTGGATGTGACCAAAGTTCATTTCTACTTGTAGTGTCTTGCCTTACAAAAATATGCCAGCGTTTAATTTAAGGTCCAATTATAGTTCAAAATAATCTTTGTCCGCAGCATCTACAGCATATGCGAAACGTTAGTTTTAACATATTTCCCAGATCTGAGAAGATGTATAATGTATAATGTATAAAGTCAAAAACTCACAACAGATAGGCAGTAAGTGTATATACTGTAGAGTACTGTGCGAAAATCTTGAGCCACCCCTCATTCCTTTATATTTTGCCTCCAAAGAGCCAGACTTTCTTGTATTTTAATGCAATCTTGACGAACAGCTCTCCAGGCTTCTTAAAGGACCATTCTCAGTCCAGTTCCTAAACATAATAAGTTTCAGAGGAATGTTTTTTTTTTTTTGCTTTCTAGTCTCTTAGTTCCCTATGGATCATTCAAGCATAAAACCATCTAACGTAAGGCATAAACCAGTGAGAAACAGGCGCAGATAGTAACAGATGATGACAGATGATGAATGCTGAGAGCTTAGAACAGACAAGAGGGAAAATAAGGCTGCTGCTGAAGTTGTAAATATACATAAACAACCGACTTTTACATTGTATCTTTAGGCGTAAAGATATCTTTATGGTGTAATTTCATTTAATATGAAGAAATAAGAGATGTCTCAAGACCTTATATGCACTGAAATGTATTTGCATATTAAACTCTCACTCCGTATAATTAGTAATTTTTGAGATCATCCTACTGTCAGATAGGACAATTCAACCCTGAATGAACCACGGTCTCACAGTTTGTGCCAATAAGCACAACTCATTTTGTATGACAAGGTATAAAAGTGTATTGTCTTTTATTAAAGAATCTGCACAAATTAAATATCTATTAAATAGAATTTAAACTAAGCTTAAGGTTGAAGAAAGGGCTTAAAAGTCCAAACTATTCTCAATACATAGAAATCTTTCTATATTAATCACCCTTATCCTACAGTATATTTAATGTTGAATGAAAAACTTTGGAGGATTTTTCAAAGACGGATGCCCTTTTAAGGACTTGTTTACATAAACAAAAAAGGGCTGAACGGAATTTTTTTTTTTTTTATCTGAACCAGTGAGTAATTGGAGTAACTGGTCACTTCTTTCATCTTCTTTACAGTGCTCTCAAATTACATAGCAGAGCCTGGGAGAGAGAACTCAGCCACATATGTTTAAAATGATCCCTGCATCATTCAGCCCTGAAGCTATCATAAACACTAAAAAAAAAATACATCAGCACTCATGCTTTTGGATGATAATTCTGATCAAAAGCTTACTACCTGTCTTTAATAAATACATGAATAAACCGCATTGCTTAGATATTATCATTGTTCTGTGCAAACTGATGCAGCAGCTCCATGCTCTTTACAGAGCCCTACAAAGCAACAAACTGCAGAAGAGTGCAAGGAAAGACTGCAGTGTTCTCACGCCCTCAGGACCGGGCCAGGCATGAGCACACTCAGCAGTAAGCTCCAGAACATACACACATCCTTTCAGCTCAAAGGTTTGTCCCAGTCAGGATCTGACCTCCTCAGTGGAGAACACAGGCTCGAACCTGAAGACTTGAGCGCCGGGCTGGAGGGGTTGGCGGCAACAATAAAGGCAGGTTTCTCCGAAAGTATGTGCTCTTTGGGGGAGCGTGTACGGTCAGGTCATTCTCACAACACAGCAGATCCCTATGGAGACTCATGACAACATTTAGAGACAATGCAGCAAGACTGCACAAGATGTATTCCTCATATTTCCAGTATCGATTTAAAATGCGTATTCTGTCGTAATTATGGCACGCATGATAGGGCATCCGGGTGACATGGAATGGACAGAAATCTCAGTAGGCAGTATGGAGTTGCATAAAGATCTATACAGCTTTTTTTTTTTTTTTTTTTTTACAGCTGACTCTTGTCTATCTGGTGGAACAAAATTACACAGGGAGGATCTGATCAATGTGAAGTCACTGACTGCAATACCCCTACCTAGGAGTTCCACACCCACTAATAAGAAGGCAGGTCGAGCATTCTGTATTCGTCACATCTTTCTTTTTTCCATAGCTAATTTAACTGTCAGGTTTTTTGGCTGATATAAATATCTATAATATTCGGGTAACGAAAATGGAGTCACTGGAGGGGGTCGAAACCCATCCCCAGGTCAAGATATACATGTATTATTATTCGTCTAACCCTGTTAAAAAAAAACAGCCATGGGTTGGGTTCTCTTATTATTATTAATAACTACATCTCTTGCACTGAAAGTGTTTGTGGAGCACTGTCTTTGTTTAGAGCAGAATAAAATCATAGCACAGAACAGAACAGAACAGGGGGGGATAAAATCCAACACCGCCCATATCAGCAACAAGTGCAACAAAGAAACCAATGAACAACAGGTGGCTCTGGAGACATGCTCTCATGCACAATATTAGAGTGTAAAAAAATGATTAGATAGATGAACAGATAAACAGATAAATAGACAGACTCGGTTCTGGGTTAAGAAGCGGCCAAAAATAGCGCGTAAAGCGCCGGGCTTAGTGCTTACCACAGCCTGGAGAGCGAGCGCAAGAAGGAAAAACGCGGTGCTCCGGTGTCCCCGCTCCATCAAACCTCCCGTGTCTCCGGTCATCTTCAAGTCCTCGACACCCAGTTACACCGTGTCGTTTGTAAAAACCCCGGTCATTGCGCTGAACTTGGTTTAACAGTAATAGTGATGGGGATGGCAGTAACGGAGCAGCAGTGCGCAGTGCAGGTTACAGTACAGCAGTGTAAAGTCAGTGGTCCACCTGGACGCGTCTCGGTGCCGCGAAACACACACACACACACACACATACACACGCGCGCGCTCACTCAGTCAGTCAATCATTCACACTCTCCCAAGTTCGTCCTCCTTCCCTCCTTCCCCACACCTGCTGCCGTTAAGAAGCTTTGGATGCCGGCTCACTGACTTCAGCTCTCATCCTCTTTAGTCTCCCGCTGAACGCTTCAGTCGAGTCGAGTTGGGTTGAGCGCCAGAGCGCAGCGGAGCGCGTTATGAAGGGCGGGAGCGCGCGCGACACACAGAAAGAGAGAGTGCTGTGGAAACTGGCGAGGAGGAAGCCCGGGCGTCCCGAGGTTGCCAGATTTCGGTTGGAGTTTCCAACTCAGCAGCGCATACAGTACTGTACGTTTATGATTGTACAAACCCGTGGACAAAAGCTTTGAGAATTACACTTTTTTTTTTTTTTTTTTTTTTTACAAAAGTTTGCTGCCTCAGTGTTTTTGGATCTTTTTTTTAAACCCCTCAGATTGGCAGCACAGTGGCTTAGTATTTAGTACTCCACGGTTTGATGGGTTCGATTCCCACCTCAGATCTGTGTGCGTACAGTTTGCATGTTTCCCCCCAAGTGAGTTGGTGCTTGGTGGGTTTCCTCCTTGTACTCTGGTTTCCTCCTAGATTAGGTTAATTGGTGTTTCTGCAGTGTGTGTGTGTGTGTGTGTGTGTGTTGCAATGGATTGGCACCCATCCAGTGTGTACCCTGCCTCATGCCTCCTGATGATAAAGCGGTATAGACGATGAGTGAGTGAGTAATGTTACTATGGTATATTAAAGTATAATTACTAGCATTTTATAAATACATGTCAAAGGCATTTATTGACAATTTTCAAGTCAATATTTGCAGTGTTGACCCTTCTATATCAAGACTGCTCTCAAACAGTTTCTGGGCCACATCCTGACTGATACATTTACATTCAGGCATTTGGGAGATGCCAACTTACTGACTTACAAAAGTGCTTATGTTTTCGTCCTTGGAAAGATCCTTATACTGGGTTACTAGGTTACTTACTAAGTACCATCAGTCAAACACTTATATACATCTTGCATAATCAGTGCTTGAAGTTTGTCAGAAGTTTCTGAGAAGTTTCCTGGTCATAAACCCCAAATTTAGATGATTTGCTCCCTGAGCCACTTAGTTATCACTTTTGCCATATAGCCAAATTTTCCATCATGCTGGAAAAGTGTAATTGTTTGTCATCAAACTGTTCTTGTATGGTTGGGAGAAGTTGCTCTCTGAATATTTTTGTACTATTCTTTATTCATGGCTGAGTAGCAACCACACACATGAATGGTCTCAGGATGCTTTACTGTTGGCATGAGAAATGACTGAGGGTAGCGCTCAGTGCCCTTTTCTTCTACTTCTTCTTCTTCTTTTTTTACAGATGCCCAAACAAAACGGAAAGGGGATTCATCAAAGAAAATGACTTTACCCCAGTCCTCAGCACTTCAATCCCTGTACCTTTTGTAGGATATCAGTTATCAAAACCGATGTTTTTTTTTTTTTTTATGGCGAGAAGAATTTTTCCTACACTTTTTAAAATGCACAAAGCTGACTTTGTAGTCAGTTAGGTTACACTAGGTTTTTATTCCGCCTTTTATCATTTGGCGATTTTTTATTTGGGGACAAATATGGATCTCTTCACCTGGTGCTCACGATGGTGTTGAATTCATACAGGTTTTTGAAATAATTTTCCAAAACAGTTCTGACATTTCTAATACATTGATATTTTTATGGTAACAAATCAGACATATGGATCTTGTTATTTAACAACAACAACACACACACAAAAAAAACAAAGTGCATTCATTGGCAGGGTGAAGTTTTATTTATAAGCAAATGTTTATTTAACATTTATGAAATGATTCTCCAATATCAGTGCTGTAAAACCTTTTCGATAGAAAGGTTTGCAAAAGCTTTGAGGTGTCTCATTAGGCAGCACGATGGTGTAGTGGTCAAATGCTAGTTATGATCCATAAAGTGTATTGTTTTTATATAATAATCCACAAAAATAGTCAGCTTTCTTATAAGTTTACGTAGAAATTTATTTTGTAACTACTGATTCATGCCTTTCCAGGCAGTGAATAGTGTTTGTGACAAGATAAGTGTGACAAATTGGGTGTCACTTGGTTGTTGCTTTGCTATAGTACTAAGTAGTACTTAATTTAGATTGTTTCACATGAATTATATTTTAATTATGAACATGTCCCAGAAACAATGAAAAATATCCATGTTTTTTTTCCCTATACCAAAAACTATATATCAAAACTGCCCAATCTGGCAACACTATTTGTCCCCAGTTTATTTAAAAATTCTTTATTTCTAGGAATGGCTATGTAATGTGATTTTCTTTTTCTTTCCTTTCAACAATTACAGTGAAGAAATTCATCATATTCTAAGGAATGTTTGAGATGGTTTTCCCCAATTTAGTCACAGCATTAACAAATTTATCAGCACAGACTATATTAAAACCAGACTCAGAGCAAAAACTGTATGTTCACTTTTTTTGTGAAAGCACATTTTAAGCTAAACCACATAATTTAAAAAGACAATATTCATCTGCTTATTTTCATGTTGTACATAAAAAAAAAACAATAGACATTTTGCTGACAAAGTTACAGGAACATAGTACTTTACCACATAATAAAGTGAATGGACATTATTTGATGAATACAGAAATAACTTCCTTAACAAGGATAAAAGAGGGGAAATGAAACCGCTACGTGTTACTTAGACTAGCAGGGGAGTCATGCTGTTGTATAACGAAATAAACAATACACAAAAAGTCATAATAAAAAAAATCATATAAGAATATTGTCCAGCTCTAATAATCAATGCAACACCTACTGTACTTAATACACACAACTGTGCAATTAACTTCAAAGACATTGTTTGTTAGTTTTTTATTTTACCTTTGATGTTAACTATACACTAGATTGTCCTTTGATTTCTTTCACATATCTGTAATCAGCTCTCTTTTAAATCTGCTTTAATCTTAAACTGTAAAGTCATGTTTTCACATTTAAGGAAGAAGCATATTGCTGCGTCATAATAATCCAGGAGATCCTCAGCACGACCAGCGGATAGCAAGTTCTTTCATGCACCAGCAGTAAGCATGACTGCACTGACTCACTTACTCAGCGCCAGACAAGCACTAACCAGCTTACATCAGCTTAAAGCATCATGGACCTCGTGCTGGTCTGAGCACGGCCACAAGACAAAGAAATAACCTGACAGCTCGGCTCTTCGGGCTGTAATTATGGGCAAGCCCGTCTAAAAGAGGATACTGACTGTTACGTGTACATTCCGTTAACTGATGGCTGAGTAATTCTGCAGAAGTGAACAATTTGTTAAGAAACAGCAATCATGTGCCAGCTCTAAGGCTTATTTCATACTTTTCATACAGGGAGGTATACACATTGACTCACACACTGATGTTTTTGGTATGTTTTTGGTAGTTGGGAGGAAACTAGATAACTGGGAGGAAACCCATACTGGGGTTCGAACCCTTGATGGACCTCATATCTATCACAAATGACCCTAATGTTAATAATGCAAAGTGTATTTCTGTATAATATAGCCATTGAAAATGAATTCAGATTTTTTTTTATGTATATTTTGTGAGATTTATTACTTCATTTCTTATTGGTACTGTTTATCCTGTGTATGGATGCAGGGATCCTGAGACCTTTTTCAGGTAACTCAGGGTACAAAGCAGGAGACACGTCACAATGGGGTGCCAACCCATTAGAGAGTACATTTAAACACTCTCGACATCTAATCATACAACAGGAAACCAATAATCACACAACCATGTCTTTCGACTGTTTGAGAAAACCCAAAATCACAAACAGAACATGCAAACTCTTTATTCATGGACCAGAGGTGAGATTTAAAGCCCCAACCCGGAGGTGTGATGTGACAGTGCTAACAACTGAGCCAACAACGTATTGTTTTACTGAAATAAACTATAAATCCTTCTGTATAAAAGGTATGACTCAAACTTCATGAAGTTGCAGTGTACCCCATGGTGTTGTTGATTCTAATTGGTCAAAAAGGTGCGGATTGGTTTTCAGTAAAAGCAGTTTGGACTGCAGTGCCTACTGCACGCCAAATCACAGGTTTAGATTAACGCGCTTGTTCTAATACGTTACCAATGCTACAGTAACAACTCATTCACAGGGACTTAGTGGTGGACGATCTACCTAATCTGGGGCTAACAATCAACAGATTAAAAAAACGAGTTGTTATTTAAAACAAAACAAAACATAACAAAAACATGTATAATCCCTGATACGCTGAAGCTTTCTCTAAGGAGATGTTTAGTTAACTTTTAAAAAGAAAAATCTCTGGTGTCCGACAGAAGAATGGACTGAACAAATATAATATATTAAATATGTAAAAAAAAAAAAAAAAAAACTTTTCAAAGATTAGCTATAAAATAAGAAATATTAACACATGCCATCCACTTCTCACTCACACATCTCACACGTCTATACCACTTTTTCCTGTACACAGGGTTGCAGGGGCCTGGATCTGAGGTGGGGTACCCCCTGGATGGGGTTCCAATCCATCACTAGGCACACACACACTTAGCCTAATCTGCATGTCTTGAGGAAACTGGAGTACCCAGAGGAAACCCACCAAGCACAGGAAGAATATGCAAACTCCATTTACACACACCCGAATAGGGAATCGAACCCTGACCCTGGAGGTGCATGTCATAAGTGCTAACCACTATGCCACCTCTGTTATTCACTAGTAAATTACAAACTGTAATTGTTGGCAAATTGCTGTAGTGCAAAAGAAATAAAACACTTTTAGACATGATAATTTTGTGGTAATAACAGTAATCCTGCTTTACGTTTAGCTGTTTCACCCCAGACTGACCGATGAGAATTCTTCCTATAACAGCGCATCCTGTTAGGTTTTCCTTGCCTCTAACACTGTTACAATAATCGTAATAAAAAATACGCACGCACAAAATACACACCCATGTTTTAGTTCATCATAGACAATAAAAAAAAAAAAAAACCTCTACTAGCACATCCTGTCTGCGGTTAATAACAGTCAGACACATAATGCCCACTGAACAATGCCACTACTTTATGCTGTAAATAAAACAATTTTATTGAGATCAAATTGCCTCTCGTCCTCCGCCCCTTCTTCCTCTCATTGGGATGTACTCATAGCTGGTGTTTTCAGCCCTGGCAACCAGGACTTTTCCCAAAGCAGAAACAGAGGACTCTTCAGCGCTTTGGCCCTCATTAGCATCTAGTGACCCTGACCCCGGGGCCATGGACTGAATATCAATCACTCCTTCTTCCCACTTACAGCACAGAGAAGGCGGCACTCTGATTTAATAGCTGGAGCGCACATCACTTGAAAAGCATGAAGATTTCATTTTTTAGTTACTTTGTAGAAATCCAGGAGGCCATTACTTGATATCCTGTATGATGTAGTTTTACTGTATATACTGTAGGGATTTAGTCATGGTTTATGACTGGCGCCATCTGCTGGTAATATAACATATAGCAATACAAACTACTACACAATGTAGAGTATTTATGCTTATTTATATATGGTATTGTTTCTAATGTTACACAGTGTTCCATAAAAGTGCAAGGAGACATTTTTTTCTTATAAACAAAAAAAAAAAGTTTTTTTTTTTGTTTCTGATGAAAACATTCAGGATAAGATTCGAGTCATATTATCTTGATCATGCGGTATTGTACAAATCAATACTGTAACAACAACAACAAAGCAGCAAAAATAAATATCTATGAGTCTAAGGCCGATTATTTCTTCAAGGCTTTTTAGCTCTGCCGTACAACCACCGTTCTTTGCTGTATGGAGCTTTTGAGAAACGACCCAGACTGATTCCATGTATGAAAGGGCACCAAATGAGTTGTGAGCCAGTGAATCAAAGAGGGCAGTGTTGGTGGAGAAGGGTCACCAGGCTCAGTGCCAACATCATGGAACAGACGTGTACGCACTTGCGTTCTGAGCCAGACGTTAAGGTCGGCATTTTCTCAAGGCAAAACAGAGGAGTGTGAGGAGGCTGTAGAAGAAAGCCTGTAATGTGCGTGCATTTATATAGATTGACTGTGACTACAATAATAATAATGTAGGATGAATATTTGTCATCTCGGGCACATTGAAAACATTTTCAAGCCTTAAAAGAACCCTAAACTCTATATTACCTCTTATACAAAGCTGCCTTACACTTAAAAAAAAAAAAAAAAAAAAGAAAAACAAGGCCAAAGAAGTTCTTGCTCTGAGGAGGATCCACTTCAAGGCTGGCATCGTAAGAGTATCAAGCACACGACCCTGTTCTGCTGCAGACGGTCTGGGACACCCCAGCACTTCAAAAACGCAGACAAGGACACGAAACAAGCAACAAGGACTGGGTACTCGCTGTTATAACCTCAAATACATGGACACGGCTGAGTTTCCTGTGAAGTGGCCGTGTTGGAGTTTTAGTCCAGACTAATGCAATAAGCCATGTCAATCCTAAACAAGTTTTTAAAAATATGCTATACAAATCGCCCTGGAAATCTCGTAAGGGAAAAGGTTAGGGAGAGAATGATGTGGTTAGTCTAGACAAGGAGTGCACGGGTGGAGGGATATTGATCTTATCCTCATGTGGCATTTTTGACAACGCTGATCCACCACCAGTCTGATTTGTTTTCAAAGATTTTTCTCAAAGCTTCAGCAACAAACAGAAAGATGTATTAGGTTTGAAATTGGTGGGGAAGCGTTTTTTTTTTTAAGCAAAAACATACACCCACACAAACAAACTAAAAACATATGCTGAACATATAATGACTGTAAAAATGTGTTTTCATGTTAGGTTCATGACATCTAAAAATGGCAACCAATAAAACAGAGCGTGCATTATAAATCCCATGTGTTCAGAAGTTTACCATTTGCATCAGGAAGCTTTTTTTCCAGCAGAAAAAAATATTACTTGTTCTTGTATTTACTATTATTATATCAGTTACACATTTCCAGTGGTTTTCATTCATTTACATACTTCCACACCTACACCCAGATACACTTGCCTGCACACACAAACACATGCGTAGGAGTTGTTAGAATCTCTCTGTAAATGGTTCTTTCTTTCTTTGTTTCTGTTGTTACATGTATTGCAAAAAATCTTGGTTTGCATTAAAATCGTTTTTTATTCTTCTGTCATATCCTGAAGATTTCAGTACTGTGAAAGTCTTAACCACAGTCTAAACCACTTTTTTTTTTCTTTTACAAACTTTGTTATGCATATTTATTTTAGGACTGCTAAGTCAGTACAAAAAAAAGTTCAAAGTTCTGATTTCCAAATATTAGAAAAGAAAGTAGCATATTATGTAAAAGATTAATTTTTATGGAAGAAAAAAAAAAAAAAAAGCTTCTGGGTTTTGCATACATGAAGAAAGAAGCAGGTGTGATAAACTCTTCTAAAGGACCGTGACTGGTTCTTCAGAATGTTCAGTTAAACTAAGCAGCTAATTTCCTTATAAAACTGTACAAATTGTATTTGAGACTATTTTAATACTCGCCACACAAGTTAGTGACATTACTTCTTTTATATATATATATATATATATATATATATATATATATATATATATTTTTTTTTTTTTTTTTTTCTTTTTTTTAAATGTAGAAACTTTTTTTGAGGACATCCTTACTGTACTGTAGATCACTGCACACGTCTCAACATTAACCTACCAAGCAGAGAGAGCAAAGTCTATACACACATACAGAAATACATACTCATACCAAATTCTGCTTTTACGCTTTTTGATATTAAGCAAATAACACTTTTAAGTAGAATTGCCGCTCATTTTGCATCCCAGGGCTTTGTAACACTCTCACGTGCCTACAGTTTGCTAGTTTTTCTGTGCCTTTCTTTGCTTTCTTAGCTCCCGGCTCATGGTTGCTAGTGGCATTGTCTGGATTTGAGCCTCCCAACAAACAATGAAATGATTATTCTCATTCCGGCTCTTAGTGCTAAAAAAATAAAACAGTGCTGGGACTTCTGTGATGCTTAATCAAACAAGAGAAAAGCTTCAATCGCCGCACAATTCAATACGGTGCAGATTAGGGTCTTTTCGAAATCACCATCTTTGTTTTAATGCCAAACCTGCCAATAAGAAGCATTTAAAACAAACTAAGTTGTGATGAAATGTCTTGCGAAAGAAGGCATAAAACTGACTGACGTTTACAAAAGACTTCAAGCACAGTACGGTGATGTGACAGATGCTGCAGCAAAACACTGGTGCAAATATTTTAAAGGATGTACGTCTATGAATGACGATCCTCACCGAGGTGGCTCGAATCCCACTGAAGTCGCCCACGTGAGCATTTAACAAGAGAAACGGCTGATCCTTGAAAATATACGGAGAACTTTTCAAAACCTTACTGAAGAGATGCATCTGTCTGTGGGAACTGTACACACTGTACAGTCGTGGCCAAAAGTTTTGAGAATTACATAAATATTGGAAATTGGAAATGTTGCTGCTTAAGTTTTTATAATAGCAATTTGCATATACTCCAGAATGTTATGAAGAGTGATCAGATGAATTGCATAGTCCTTTGCCATGAAAATGAATTTAATCCCCAAAAAAACCTTTCCACTGCATTTCATTGCTGTTATTAAAGGACCTGCTAAGACCATTTCAGTAATCGTCTTGTTAACTCGGCTGAGAATGTTGACGAGCACAAGGCTGGAGATCATTATGTCAGGCTGACTGGGTTAGAATGGCAGACTTGACACGTTAAAAGGAGGGTGATGCTTGAAATCATTGTTCTTCCATTGTTAACCATGGTAACCTGGAAAGAAACGCGTGCAGCCATCATTGCGTTACATAAAAATGCCTTTACCAGCAAGAATATTGTGGCTACTAAGATTGCACCTAAATCAACAATTTATAGGATCATCAAGAACTTTAAGGAAAGAGGTTAAATTCTTGTTAAGAAGGCTTCAGGGCGTCCAAGAAAGTCTAGCAAGCGACAGGATCGTCTCCTAAAGAGGATTCAGCTGCGGGATCGGAGCGCCAGTGTGAGCGCATCTGCACGCACAGTGAGGCTTTTGGAAGATGGCCTGGTGTCAGGAAGGGCAGCAAAGAAGCCACTTCTCTCCAAAAAAAAAAAATCATCAGGGAGAGATTGATCTTCTGCAGAAAGTATGGTGAATGGACTGCTGAGGACTGGGGCAAAGTCATATTCTCCGATGAAGCCCCTTTCCGATTGTTTGGGGCGTCTGGAAAAAGGCTTGTCTGGAGAAGAAAAGGTGAGCGCTCACTCTCAATTTTGCCCAAAAACCCAGCCATAAATAAAGAATGGTACCAAAACACCCTCCAACAGCAACTTCTTCCAACAACAGTTTGGTAAAGAACAATGCATTTTCCAGCACGATGGAGCACCGTGCCATAAAGCAAAAGTGATAACTAAGTGGCTCGGGGACCAAAAACGTTGAAATTTTGGGTCCATGGCCTGGAAACTCCCCAGATCTTAATCCCATTAAGAACTTGTGGTCAATCCTCAAGAGGCCAGTGGACAAACAAAAACCCACTAATTCTGACAAACTCCAAGAAGTGATTATGAATGAATGGGTTGCTATCAGTCAGGATTTGGCCCAGAAGTTGATTGAGAGTATGCCCAGTCGAATTGCAGAGGTCCTGAAAAAGAAGGGGCAAACACTGCAAATACTGACTCTTTGCATAAATGTCATGTAATTGTCAATAAAAGCATTTGAAACGTATAAAGTGCTTGTAATTATATTTCAGTACATCACAGAAACAACTGAGACAAAGATCTAAAAGCAGTTTAACAGCAAACTCTGAAAACTAATATTTGCGTTATTCTCAAAACTTTTGGCCACGACTGTACAATCATTCACCAATTTGAACATTACAGGAACTCATCTGGCAGTTGTCACTGCCATTGTCTTGAACATGTCCATGTTAACACCTAAAAAGGTACTTACCTACAAAGTTAGATTAAACATTTGTTTTCTACGTGGGATGCTTTTGAACTTGTCCAACATAGGTGGAGCCACTTGTTTACCCCCTCCAGGCAGGGTTATTACTGCTCAAGTTGTTTTAAACTTACTTATTGCTGTGGACTTGCATCGTTTTAGATCTGCAGCAATCATATAGCCACTGCCACAGACATTAAAGGTTAACATACTTTTGTTCCATGTACATTCTAAAATCTTCACCATGATGAAGTAATATGGAAATTTGCATGTGTTTACCCTGAATTTACACCCCAATGAAACAGTGGTCACAGGTCACTACACAAGAGTTCTTATACACTTGGGTAAACTTAAAGTAGATTATAAACCAAAACCTGCTTTAGTTGCATTTTTTTTTTTTTTAAACTTCAAAGTTTTCAGTTATTATTTATTTATTTGTAACAAGTGTATTCTGAAGCAAGCCTCTGGATCTAAATGCAAATGACACATGAATCTGACTGTTTTCTTCCACTGAACATTATGTTAATGACTCACATCTGCCAAATCGTGAACATGAAAGTCAACAACGAAGTCCCCAAAAACACAGCCCTTTGTTGAAAAGCAGTGTTTTCAGAGATTTATTTTCCAGAAAGTGTGTTTTTTTTCCTCCCTCTTCAGCCACATATTTCCACATTGGAAAGCCATTTGTCAAGAGAGGCATGAAAGGGCAAAAAGTCAGTACTTTCATTTTTTACCATTTCATATTTTAGTTAAAATGGAGGGACGAAAAAACAAAACATTTTAAGCACTTGTTTAAAAAAACGTTTTATTTCAAGTAAGAAAGCTCCAGGTACAATGTCTGGGTGACCAGACCCTGGGTGCAATGCTTTTCAACAAAAAAGTCAAGGAGAGGGTATATATAAAAAAAATAAAATAAAAAAAAAGCAAACTACTTACAATCACCAGGCTCATCCTCTTCAGAAAGGGATTTAAAAAAAAAAAAAAAAAAAAAAACCTGACCACGTTATATAAAATAATGTCCATCTTGTACACTCACAGATAACGAACATGTCCATCATACATTACCAGATTTACCTTGCCCTCAAAGATAACTTTAGAAGGATGTAGTGAGCAGGACACTCTTCTATAGATTTTCCTTTGGAAATGCATACATAATGTAAGAGGTTGGTTATTTCTTGGCAAACGAGATCTTCATAGCGTTAGTCTGCGTG
Source organism: Clarias gariepinus (assembly GCF_024256425.1). Taxonomy (NCBI): domain Eukaryota; kingdom Metazoa; phylum Chordata; class Actinopteri; order Siluriformes; family Clariidae; genus Clarias; species Clarias gariepinus. The sequence goes on along the minus strand of NC_071106.1, from coordinate 11,100,301 downwards.
ATCTTGAAGCCCTGTAACGCTTCTCTGGCTGCACCAGCTTGCACTTCATTGTCAAACTCCACAAAGGCGATGTCGTGCCGGCCTGGAACAAGACGCACCTCTTTGAACCCTGGGAACCTGGGGAGGAGAGACAATAGGTGTGAGGTGAACTGGCCGAAATGCGTTACCCTATTCATATATACAGGGTAATCCCAGGGACCAGGTTTGGTTGTAATAGATGGTTGTCCATCACCACAAAGCTAAACCACTAGCAGCAAACAGCAGTAAATATGTTGTTTCCAAAAAAAAAAAAAAAAAAAAAAAAAACAGTTCAGTCCTAAAACTTTCCTAATGGTGAAAAACTTACGAAGCACTCCTTCCATTAATCCTGACAGTACCCACCCACTGTAAAAAATTCTATGCTTTTCTTCCAGAGTTAAAGTGCAGGGTCAGCCATAATACAGCATCCCAGGAGCAGACACGGTTAAAAGCCTTGCTCAAGGGTCTATCAGCGACCGCTTCAGTGGAACTGGAGTTTGAACCGCCGACCTTCTGTTCAGGAACCTGCAGCCTTAACCTGGCTGGGCAGTGCTGTCGGTGACCGACTGCTTCATCCAAGGAGTGTGAAGGAGCGTCGTGTGTGAAGGGCCACGTGCGTGAAGGAGCGTCCTTCCTTCTTGCTGTAAGGCTGTATAATAACCCTTTCTCACCTACGCGGTTTCACGCGGTGGTCATAAGTACGGTTCATCATGATTCACTGCGAGTTTTTGGCGCTGTGGGTACATTTCCATCTTTCAGCGCGAAAAATTAAACATGTTAAATTTTTTTGCCGGCCCTCGCGGAAGCTTGCGGTCCTTACAGAACTTCGCGGAACGCCAGCGGCAATTGCGGCGACTTAATGTGCCTAATTCCGCATCTCACCGTGAGTCAAACCGCATAGGTGAGATAGGGGTATAAGCAACACTGATTTATTTATTTATTGTCCAAAGTCTATTTTTTTGTTTCCCTCCTCTGTTGCTGCTTTAACTTTGTAACTTAACATCTGTCATGCAAAAAACGTGCAGAAAACTACTTACTGGTTAAACAGCATGGACAGCATGAGCTCATTGGTCTCTTCTGGCAAGTTGGTGAGGAACAGGATGTGATTAGGCGGGTTCTCCGAGACCTACAGATCCAAAACAAACCTTAAATCTAGTTCTAAAATGTGACCAACCTCTTTTTTCTTCCACCCCAATTCATCATTAACTCCTACCTGCTGAGGCATCTGTCCAGGCATTTGCCCAGGCATCATCTGACCTGGTGGCATCTGTCCAGGGCCCATACCAGGGGGTGGCATCATACCAGGAGGTGGCATATAAGGAGGCTGACCAGGCATTGGCATCAAACGAGGAGCTTGACTCATAGGAGGCATTCCCTTTAGAATAACATGTCAGCGTCAATTATAGTTAAACGAGACTGGATACAAAAACACGTCAGAAGTTTAATCTAAAATAAACGCGATTTGTACACATTGCACCGAGGCTAATAAACATTAAAAAAAAAGAATTGATTCCGGTGATGCTTTTTAACTCACAGGAATAGCGCCAGGAACTCCAGCCATGCCCGGAGCAGCAGCAGCAGCCTTCTTCGACCCTCCTGATTCTGCAGTTTTAGGCTTCTTTTTCTCCTTTTTGCGATCACGCTCCACATATGTGCCCTTCATCTTGGCAATAATGTCCGAGTCTTGCTTGGCATACTGAATTCGCTGTATGGAGAAAAGAACTGGTTACACAGCTGAGCTTTGAAATGTTAATGTTATACTTTTCCATGTTCAAACTAAATTGCTTTAGTGTGAGGTGGGAAGCCTGCCGGATAACACTACTACCACCTAGTGTCATTATTACCTAGTAGCATTATTTAGCACTCACTGACATCAACAGGAAAAAAAAAAAAAAAAAAAAAGTCTGATTATATACTGAATATAACCAGACCTTTAATTTCTATAGGAAAAACAGACTTGAGGTTTCTATTCTTCAAAAGAAAGCATAATCTCTACAGGTACACAAATGCGCATCTTTCGCGTCTTGTGTCCTTTGCCCCTTATTGAGCAGATCGTTCACAGTAAGCACATTATGGATGGTTGTACTTTTCCAGATTATTAGGGTCTCCATTCTAAATGAGAACCAATGTATTAAAGGCACAACCAAACAACCAAAAAAAACAACCAAAAAAAAACCCCTGATGAATCTTGGCGATCTTAAAACAACGACTAAAGATCAGGGCCCGTATTCACAAAGCTTCTTAAGCCTAAATGTTGCACCAAGTGACAAAATTCTAAGAAAATTCTTAGAATTATAACATTTTCCTAGAATTTCCCCTTAAGTTTAGGACTAAATCTTGTTTTGTAAATCAACTTTATCTTTACCATCTTATCCCTAAAAAGAGCTCCTAAGGTGAAAATTGTTAAGAGTAGAGAGGAGGACTTTTAAGAGGCTTAAGACAAAATGGCGAAAAGAAGAAATATTCTCCAAACACTAAAAGTAAACACTGCTCTTCTGTCCAATTTGATTTTCTTTTTGTTTTACTTCCTTCCAGAAGATTCTTGGCTACAAACCATCCAAAAGTTTTTTTTACTTAAATAGACTGTCCTGCAATCATGTAAATTGGCAAAAGCTGAGCCATTTTGCACCTATCAATCTAAAATGGATTAAAGGTAAAATCAGTATGGAAAATAAATGTAAGAACTTAAATATAATAACTACTTTTGACGAAACCAATTTCCACGCAGTAGACACATTTTCAACATTTGGCTGTTTTAATTCACTTTAAGATATTTAAGAAACTTTGCATAAACTAACCTGTAGTCATGATTACACAATTTATTCATACACAAACACTATGATTTCACTGTCTATTCTTTTATCATATATTCCTTTCAAGACCTTTACAGAGGTCAGAGGTCCTTTTTATTTTTTAATCAACCGATCACAACCCTTGAATTGCTGCATCATCCCTAGCAACAAGGTTAACCACGCCTCCTCACTAAGATAAAAGTTTTTGTACTTTCCTTACTCAGAGTTGCTTTGAAAGGTTTTCCAAAACACTTTAGTCCAAGACTTCCAGCTAGGACTTTTAAGCTAGGATAGGAGCTCTCAGAGAATTCTAAGAAGCCTTGTGAATACGAGCCCTGATTCTTAGGTATCTGGGTTAACACCCAAATTTAGACCATTATAACAAGACCTCGTGTAAGCAACACTGTGTACTGATTAAAAACAAGACCATACCATAGGTTTATCATAAAATGGAAAGCCCTGCATGGACCTCAGAGCGTTGGAGGCACTATTGACCTCTTTGAAGATGACAAAGGCCTGACCCCTCATTTTAAGTGTCCGAGATACCAGGATGTCCAGGATCTGGCCAAACTGGGAGAAAATGGCATAAAGTGACTTCTTGAGTTCTGTGAAGACAAGACAGACACACTATTAAGTATATGAACAGATTAAGACGATTTTACAGTGTGTGATTTTAGCAGTCTCTGAGCCCATAAGACCCCACTGTGACACAAACCCTTTAAATGTTCTGGAAAGTTCTTAAATCACCTATATCTTAACTGAAAGTCCTTAAGTGATATTTAATGACCATACTGGTGCAGTCATAGTACGAGCTGTGAATTTGTGTTTCCGGGAGATCATTTGCAAAATGTTGGTGTGCCTAAATAGTACATGTGACACAACTAGCTGCTTTGAGACAATGACCATTGTTAAAAGCGCTATATAAATAAAATTTAAAAAATTGAATAAAAAACTAGTTCAGTTTAAACAGTTTTTTTTTAAATACTAAAAGTTTCATCAAATTTAACAATTATTAAGTGCCATCTTATTTTATAGGAAATTCTATTCTACCTCTAGAAATTCCTTTAGATCAATACACTATCTAACTTAATTACATGTTCTGGCTGCATTTCTTGAACAAAATATAAAAGAAATTAGGAAAACATGGCTGTGAAATGTTAAATAAATCCTTCACTCTAAAATCATCATTAAAAATGCCAGTGACATCTTTCAATACGTGTTCCATGTGGCCTTTTAGGTCCGTGTTATATCCCCCCCCCATGTCGCCTTTTAAATTAGAGACTAGTCTGGGCCTTTATGGGCTGAGATTGTTACTCATCACATTATCCCAATATAATTCTATGCACTAATAACTTATGTCCCTTTAAAATTCAGGCCTGCAGATCCAAGAACCTCAATATGACAAGTGTACATCTTATAACCATACCATCTTTTTTGATTTTCTCATTCAGGTTGTTGATGTAAATGGTGTGGTTCAGGCGCACCTCCTGGGTAGACATGGTTCTGGGTAAAGAAACAATACATAAACCTTATGTAGCGTGTGATAACCATACATAAAACAAAACACAATAAATGGTCACAAATAACAGTTACCTGTGCACGCAATATAAGTGACTGGAATTCTGAACAAAGCAAATGTAAACACCTCTACATATCTTATATTAGCTAGCTAGCTAACTTAGATAAAAAAAAGCCACACATAATTAAAGGCTGAATACTACGTATTTCCATTTTTTTTAAATCTAGTGTACTATGTAGGGTACAAAGGGCACATTTTTAAGATTAGTGCGACTTGAATAAACGACGCCATTTTGAATTTAGCCGGATTACATAGCAGTGTGCTAGATAGCCTTTAGCTCTAGCCTTTAAAATTTAGCAAGTCAGATTAATAAATTTACCACTTTAACAAATAAACACCTATTTTTTCATTATTATATAAAGACACATAACTAGAATAAAACATTTATGTAAATACTTACAGCAGACTGGAAATCAGCAGCAGTGCTTAGAAACCGGTTATGACTGCAAGAAACATGAACACGCGCCTAGCGTCCCCGGAAGTTCCGCCTTTTTTTGGGGATTGGACCTTTATCCCTATTTGACTATCCGATTGGTTGGTTCTATCGCGTGCCGTTGTTCTGATTGGACACGCCTCAGCGCACGCTCGATTCTTTATATCTGATTGGCCCATGTTGTACCGTTAATTCACGCGCGACTAACAATGGTCGTACGTTGTTTTGCGTTGTTTCGTTTTTTTTTCCCCAAGGGAATTATTGAAAGGGAAGTTTCATACCTATCGTTTTATATTTTAATAAAACGCATTTCTACGAATAAAATTGTAACATGGTGGGAGTCACGTGGTGCAATAGGACGCGTTTTGTCCTTATTCGGAATTCGTGTCTATACTTTGCTTGCGCTGAATCCCAATTCGGCTGTGCACGGTGGTGACGTCATGCTGTTATATTCTAAATACTGTACAGGATGTAACGAATGAAGTTTCAGACCTGGTCATTCGTCAGATGGAGGTTGGTGCATGTTTTATTAATATTATGAGTCAAATCATTACCATAACTGGTGTTTATAATATGAATGACGTATTATTTCTCAGTATACTGTAATAATCCATGTATATACTTTGTATAGAAGGGGTACCACTGTAGGGGTTCCTGAAAGTTTATATAACTATAAAGGTGGCATGGGGGTGTAGTGGTTAGCACTGTCACCTTGCACCTCCAATTGGGTTCAATTCCTGCCTCGGGCATGGAGTTTGCATGCTTGGTGGGTTTCCTCTGGGTAATCTGGTTTCCTCCCACAGTCCATAGACATGCCGATGAGGTTAACTGGCATTCCCAAATTGCCCTTAGTTTGTGAATTCATGTGCAAGTTTTTCTAATAGTTGTTTATGGATGTATAAGTTGCAGCTACTTACCTCCCTGCGTTGTGCCTTAGTGTGATAAGCAGGAAATCATGTCTGTAGTATCGTCTCCTCTTCCACCTCCTCCTCCACCTCTTCCTGCCCCGGGTTTGGCTCCTTCACTGCCCAGCAAGAGGAAGCTGTATCAGGCCATAGCAGAGGGACGAACTGCTGTTGAAGGAGACTTTGAGGAAGTGTGTATGCTCCTCAAACAAAGAGAGAGCAGGTACATGACTGACCAAGTAATGCAACAAAGGAATGAAGGATATATGGTTTAATTGTGCACACATTACATAAAGGTTACGGTGTACATTTGCTTCATGAACTGAGTTATTTATCCAGTTTCAGGAAAGACCTGCAGTGGGTGCTGTTTAACAAGTATGTGCCTTCACTGATCCAAGATGGACCTAAGTGAGTTTTTTTTTTACTGTTTTTTTTTAACCCACCCATTGTGCACTATAGGATATATACTTATGCACTTTACCTAGTAAACATACCTAGGAACATACACAAAGGAACTTGTCTTATAAATAATTGTGGCAGCGGAAAAGCACTGTGGCATCGCACCTCCTGGGTTGAGGGTTTGATTCCTGCCTCGGGTCTGTGCGTGTTTTGCATGTTTTCCCCATGCTTGGTTGGTTTTATCCAGGTACTCCAGTTTCCTCCTACAGCCCAAAGACATGCAGATTAGGCTAATTGGCTTTCCCAAATTGCACCATTAAAGGAGTTCCTGGTAGTGTGTATGTGCTTGCCCTGGGCTCCAGGAGTTAAAACCTCCCACTATTTTTCTATATAATCTCCTGCTACCTTAAGTACTTATCCCAGTGTTTCACTAGTGTTTAGATACCATCAAGGTAGAACATTTTCTCAGTACGCTGGAGCCATGATCAGACTGCCTGCTTTAGGTCTAAAATGTTGTCCTCCCAGGAACTCCTTTAATGGTGCAAACGTGTGGAAATGGCTTGGAGCGAGGTCAGGACTGTACAAGGGATGTGGAAATTACTCCCAGCTGAATTGCTGTATTGTGGAAGTGGTGCTGTGGGCAGTATGAGGTCAAGCATTGTCCTGAAAAAAACAAACAAACAACAACAAAAAAAACAGAATACCTATGGTGATCAAACCAGGCTGTTTTTTTCCTAAGGAGGCCAGAGTTTTAGTAATGATGATGACCTGATCACGGCTCTAGTGTACCAAGGAAACAGTCTACTTTGATGGTGTCCAAGCGTTAGTGAAACTTTAGGATAAGTGCATTAGTGTATCATGGGATTATAAAGAAATAATGGGAGTTTTTACTCTCATAACTATGTTCTGTTATTCTGCACAATTAAAAGTCCCGAAAGTTTTTTTTGAATGCATCTTATATTTGAACCAGCAGTGTTGTTCGCAATAGAATAAATGTTGGTGTAAAGCTGAATGCTTGGGTGGGATCATTTGGTTCCTCTGCAATCAAATGCCTCAGACACATTACTGCCTATGAAAAACATAACAAAAATAAAAAATATGCCAAGTAGTGTCTGATTCTGGACGTCCAACTTGGACTCATACACAGTTATACACAGTATGATATGAAGTGAAATGCTTGTACGTCCGTAGATGATAAAAGTATGAAATAAGAGAAAAAAAACTACAAATATAGAAATATGGAAAAAACGTGCTACTAAGCTGTATAAAACCTGAAGCAGTAAGGCATTTATTATTAATGCATCTGAGCAAAGTTCTCTAGATGGGCTAAACTGCTTCAGGAGTGATCTGGTTTGAATGTACGAATGTTGCTTTTTAAGTAAAATTTAATTCTGTCAATTATGTCAATAAAGAAAATTGGCAGTGGTGGTTGTAGAGTTTTAAAAAATATCTTTAACATTCAGACGTAATATCAAGGCAGTCATGTAGCTTATTTTTGCATTTACTTTACAACAGCAAAGTTTTTTTTTTTTTTTTTAAACTATGTTCCTGTGTACTTGTCTGATTTTAGATGTGGACTAGTGGCCTTATGGATGGCAGCCCATCTGGTGAACCCTGCCCTGCCCATATCCATGGAAAACATCATGCAGGTGGCAGTGAATAAAGGCTATACTGCTCAGGGAGAGATGTTTTCAGGTACTTATTTGAAAAGGAACTGCGATTTCTCAATGCTGTCAGTTTGTTCTCATGGGAGTCAAATGCCGTGCAGGAAAACCTGATAACATTGAAAAAATAAGAATTTAAAAACAGTTACAACAATCATGCTTTAAATACCGGCGCTGCACAAGTATTCACTTGCGCGATCGATGATAAAACAAGTGAAAGAATTTCTTAAGTGTTTGTATAACACATTCCGTGGAATACATACACTTCTAGTTTACGCCTTTAAACCATAGCAGCTTTTTAAACACTTGGTGTAATCATGGAATCATATTTCATATCATATTTCTGCTTGTTCTAATTATTATTCTTTGACAACATTTGTGCCAACCAAACACAAATAGACATGAAAAGTCTCTCATTCACTCACGCTCTTACTCATCGTCTATACCACTTTATCCTTTCAGGGTCGAGCGGGGGTGGGGGACTGGGGTATGTTATGGGGGCTGGAGCCTATCCCAGGGTAGACCCTGGATGGGGTGCCAAATTAACAAAGGCCACACACACATACTCACACTCACACCCTATGAGCAATTTAGAAACGCAAGATTCAAAAATTCCCATCTACATCTATGTTTTGTAATAATTTGTAATAATTATTATAATATGTGAGACTTGATTGTCTACGGATTTTTTGACTAATTTTTAGGTAACTTGTTACCAACTTCCGGAAGAGTCCAGAATCTGTCTGTGTGAACTCTACACACAATCATTCACCAACACCGCTTGCACATTACAGGATCTCGGCTAAGAGTTACTGTCACATCCCCAGTACAGTCCTGACCTCCACGCAGGCCATTTCCACATGTTTGGGATATTAAAGTATTTCCTGGAAGGCCAGGGTTTCAGACGTGAAGCAGGCAGTCCGATAATACCGAGATCATACTGAGAAAAGTTTCTACCTTGATGCTATCCAAACACTAGTGATAAGTGCATTAGTATTGCAGGGAAATATATAGGCAGTTTTACTCTCATAACTGTGTTCTTTTATTGTGCACCGGTTTGACTCGAACACCTCTTGTATGTGTGAGGAGGTCTTGAAACGTGCATACGGCTGCATGCGGGTACAATTTTAGTTGCTGTGGTTACCGTGCATGATGTTTCAGTCTGACTCTGCTTAAAGAATAAATAAATACAGGACATGATAAAAATCAACTCCACCAAAACAAGCAAAGTGTTTACAGGTTATTATTATATATACCTTAAAAAACTAATATAAACCTATCACAAGTGTACAGTTCATCTTAAGTGTTTTTTAGTCTGACTACATTTTCACAAGTAGTAGAAATGGCATCCACAGCATTTCCTAAATAATCTACGTTTATTGTTTTGACTTAAACCATAATGATGCTAATAACACAAATTTACCAAAAGGACAAATTCCACAATAATAATTTCTTTATTCAAAGATTGACCTTCATTTATTTCATGTAATTGATTTTTCTTTTTGTAGCTAGTGACATGGCCTTGCTTGCACAGGAAGTGTGTGGTGTCGGAGTCCAGAGGCTGTCTGGAGGCATCACTGGAGACAATGCTGCACTAATCCTAAAACATCTCACTAATGGACAGCCAGTCTTAGTACCGTATTCTAACCAGCACCTGACTGGTCTTCTGACTGGAGGGAAAAATTATTTACACATTATGTTTACATTTAAGACATGCTTAGTGAATGATATTTCATTTTTTTAGTTATGTGTTTTGCAACGTGGTCTTAGCTTAACTAGTTTGGCCCAGATATGACGAGGACTTTAACCATGAGCCGTGTCTACGCAGTGGCCACAAAGCTCACTGGGCAGTAGCTTCAGGTGAGAGATGCACTCAAACACAATCTAAAATAAAAACCAGTAAATAGAAAATATCATACTGAAGCACCAGTTGTACCAAAAATATGTTTTTTAGCTTGCAAATGTATGAAAATGTCATTCAGGACCATGTGAGTGCATGACAGACTGAGACAGCTGGTTATATTTCCAGATAACTGATTCGGTTTTCATGTGTAAAAAGAGCTTTCAAAATATACAAGCTGAATTTTTTTTTTTTTAAAGAGTGCTCAATTTTGAGTTTTTCCACATAAACAAAATAGTCTTTATTGCATGTTTGTTTAAACTGAAGGTGCAGTTTGTGCATGTCATGTTATTTATTATAGATTATTTAATCTGCTTGTATTATTAAGGTATTTTTATGGCCATTGTACAAATTAGTGTTAAGTTCATGAAAAGAAATAATGATGAAAAATATTGGACCTTTTTTTCCTATGAGTAAGATGAGACAATGACGAGACGTCACGGTTTTCAGTGAAAGGTGACGAAAAAAGACGAGACTAAAATGTGATGCCATTCGTCTTTATTTTTCGTCAACACATGATTTTCGTCACAATCCGCTGCGATACGGTGTTCATTCATTATGGCGCGAGCAGCGGTGTTTCCCGGGTCACGGAGTAGTTTGCGCGCGCAGTGACGGGATGTTACAAGCTGAGTCATCTTTAACTCTTCGTCATCACAGCGGTATTACTCGGGCCAAAGAGAAGAGACGATAATTAGGCCCATTTTCTTTATAATGAACACGAGTCAAAAAGCCAATGTGTGGTAATTTCGGAGGGGGAACAGTGGGGGAACAAAATTGCTGGGGAAAATACCACACACCTGAAAAGACGCGTCAAAACATACCATAATAATCACCCAGTTTTACAGACTCTATGTGGTTTTTAGTTTAGTTTATTTTATAGCTAAACCATGCCAAACACATTAAGCTAATAGGTTAGCATCTGATTGTGACTCATATGAGCTACAGTATCCCTACAACAGTCCAAGTGTGTAAATTCATATTTTTTCTTTAAAAATAACTAATAAAAAGAAGTTTTAAAACACTGTATTGTCCATACTGCTCATATTGTTTTGAAGTAAAAAAAAAGAAAAAAGTAATAGACATGCAGCAGCTGACAAAATCAGATGAAAAGATACATAAAAAGATAATTCTTTTTAAAATATGGTTTTGGTTAGACTAGCTTGACTGTATGGTTAATAAGAATCTTATTGTTTAAGTGTTATGATTTCATTGACTAAATCCAGACTTAAATATTTAAAGGATCCTCAGACTAAAACTGTACTAAAATGTCCAGACTCTATAAGAGGAAAATAGGATAAAATTCACTAAATATAATAAATAAATAAAAAACCCAACAGGGACTTTTATTCCAAGACTATGACTAAAATTGAAAATAGCTGAAAAAATTAACATTAGTGCAAATAGAGTGCGTACATTAAATTTTTTCCATCTTAAATTTTATGTGAGTCATGTCCGAGTAGAATGGTCAGAGTGATTTGATCTTACAGGAAAGCTACATTAATTTAAATAATTACTCTTAACAATCGTGGTGAACAGAAGAGCATCTCAGAATGCACCAAACCTTGAGGCAGTGATCTATTTTCTATTTTTTTTTTTATGTTGCACATCATTTGCATAGAACAAGTAGAAAAAGATTAACACACTTTTTTTTTTTGTAAATGATCTTATTTATGCATAAATACATGAAATAACTAGGTATAAAATGTCCCATTTACAGGTGTGTTGCTTGGCCTGGCAGAGGGGAACTTCACCAGCGAACAGCTCCACACTGACAGAAGTCTACCGTGGCTAAAGCTTTCCCGGGTTAACGCACCAGCCGACTGGCTCAGGAATCCAGTTGAGGTGTACATCTTTGCCAAGCAGGGGAAAAGTCTGCGGTACCAGCTGTGGAAGTTGGAAACAGTGGCACAGAGCAATGCCCAGCTTAGAGAAATGGATCCACAGAGGGCTGGTGACGGATCTTACTACGTATTGCCCCCTGGTGGGGTGGAAAAGGGTCTCGCGGGCCAGGTGGTGCTAATACATACCTCAAAGACAAACTGATATCAAGAACATGTTCAACAGGAATACAGCACTTGTGTGTTTTATTGTAAATGGGTGATGTGCCTGTATTTGGCCTTTTATCCACTAGGTGGCCTTATTTCTTTGACATGTTTTATGTTGGTGCTTTTAGCATGCTCGGGATTCTCCTAGGAAGTTCACAAGGAAATTTATGTATTCTTACTGTATATAAACTTATATTATTATTATTATTATTATATCTTTAATTTATTTTTTGTTGTAAAAGTGGTATGGTGCTAAATGAAGTAGAAGTATGACTAGCAAATTTAAGCTTTTTTAAAAAAAGCTTAAATTTATATTTCAAATGACTTCTGTCCTTTAGGAAAGGAGGAAAGTGATTTTTTTTATCTGTATCCTATTGAAATTGGATGTGGCAGTGTAAGCTCATATTAATCTTTAAGTGCAGATATTTGTGCATTATCCTGTGTCTTCCAGAAGTCCCCCCCCCCCCCCCCTCTACATTCTGTAGTGTTAAAACTTGAAGGTGAAACAGACTTCATTAGGATTATATGGCATGAGTCAGTACAAACTATCCCATAATACCCAAGTGGATGGAAAAACAGTTTGTAAACCTGTGGGCAAAAGAAATGTGTTTGCAAAAGTATTCACGCCCTTTGGTGTTACCTGCTAAATTCGTTCTAGCTTCCAGCAGAGGTCACGTTAGTTTAATGGAAAGTGTTACATGATCTCAATATAAATACACCTGTTACCAGATGTTTTCTCAGAGCACACCTCAACAAACAGCATTATGCAAACCATAGCGCTGTTCTAAAATATGATTAAATCCAGAGTTGGCTATTTAAAATAAGATTCCTGTAGAGCAAAATTAAATTCATTTTCAATACAAGGAAAGACTGTAGCATGGAGTAGACATAAGCAACCATCAATTGAATACCTACTATTTTAAAAACAACAACAAAACCTCAGGAATTTTTTACTGCATTGAACCTTCTTTGGTTTGATCTCCCAAAAGGGAGCAATAGTAGATCTTATGAATGGTTGAAAAGCATGGGCTTGAAAGTTTTTTTTATTTATTAATTTAATTAAAAATAGATGAACTCATATAATGGTCTAAAGCATTTCATAACTGTTACCTAAAGGAAGTGAAAAGAATTATGATAAATACAAATTTTATAATATATGGTTGCTGATGCATGCTGTAGTTAACTGAGTCTAAGGGCAAACAATGCATGATTCAGCTCCAACTCTTGAGTTTATTGCTATTTTTAAATATATAGGATCGGCGCTCCTGAAAAACAGGAGGTGGAACACAGTGTGTTCTTGGAAAGACTTACTTAATACCCCTGACTCATTGTTCAGGTTCCAGAAACAAACCTGAGATCACCACTAATACAGAAATACATATAAGAAAAAAAAAGTCTGTATTTACCTTACCATAATATTCATCTTTGACTTCTTTAGCATTTTTGTAATATATCAATCTAAAGCTCTCTGACATAAAAGATCATATAAAAGGACATTCAAGACTCACGGTATAATAACATACGTACATATTCAACCAAATGATCCGATATCTGTAGTTTGTTACCAAAGATACAGTTCACACTAATATTTCAATTTAAATTTGTATCAAGAACAAGTGAAAATAAAAGGTTTTAAAAAGGTATATCTTGTGCTATATATTAAAATATTAAAGGAACTTTATTTGTAAACCGTTTCTTGTAAGTCTTAGGGGTAAAAACATACTGTATGACCTCGCACACATCTAAAATTAATCTCACATACTGTTTTGGTTTCAAATAAAACAAGTCTTCCTGTGGCCACTGTTGGTTAAGCAAGTGTTATTTCTGTTCAAGGAAATGATGAAAGCAGGAACCTGGCCTTGCTAGCAATGGAACAAATGTTATCATTGGTAATCGTTCAGTTAGCTGCATGATCTGTATCTGGAAGGAAATTATGTTTGTTATTTAAAGTCATGCAGCATTCATGAAAAAAAGCTGCTTCGATAAATGACTGGACTTCAGGTCCCATTAATAGTGATAATAATAATAGTTAAAAATAAAGTCAGTTCTTGGAACTGCTTAGACACACACATACACTAACTTGTTTACTCAACGATGAGAAATTATTTACTGAACTAATAAAATGCAGCAATGAGAAAGGTGTTAACAGTCATACTTCCAGTTTATTGTATTGGCATTAAAGATAAAGGAAATGAAAACAAACATTTGAGAAAAACGAAGAATCCATCAACACTAGTCATGTGTATGAAAAAGTGCCAACTTACACTGTATTTCAATTAATGAATGATTGCACTTGAATGTCGAACACTTTCATGGACTGTTGACTGACAAACGTTGGGATGTCATGCAGAACAACTTTGATCCACATGCAGCTTTTCATGTGAACACAAAGCTTTGGTACGCAGCAAAAGAGTAAAGGTACCGCTCGATCTGATCGTGTAATCGAAACAAGCAGTACCCTTTCCTCTTTTGCTGCTTACCCAAAGTCAGGTCAAAGCGATCAACAAAGTAACCATGTCTTCCTCCCAGATGTAGTCTGATACATAATGATGCTAAGCCAGATTACAAAGTAGTTTTTAATACCAACCATGAAAAGTCAGAAAAGGTTTGTCCCAACTGTTATCTACTGTAGTTGCCCTCAAAACAGCAAAAATAATTATATACACCATTTACATTTTTAAACATTTACACTCTACTTCCTAATTAAATCTCTCTTAAATCTCTCCCAAATACCTGCAGTCACAGGGTATAAATAATTAATTCAGAGTTAAATCTCAATTTATGTTAGAGGATCCGTTCCTCTGCTTTAGGGAAGAAACTGAATCTGTGATAAGAGGTTTACTCTGAATACATTCAAAGTATTTGGTGGACTTTTGATTGTGCATAATAACAGAACAGAGTTATTACAGTCAAAACTCCCTTTATTCCCCTATATAATCCCCGGCTACACTAATGCACTTATCCCCAGTGTTTCACTAGTGCATGGATACCATCAAGGTAGAACGTTGTCTCAATACGCCAGAGCCTGCTTCACGTTTGAAAAGCTGCCCTCCCAGGAACTCTGTTAATTAACCTAATATGTGGTTAAAAGGCTCAGTCAGGACTGTACGGAGGATGTAGCAATAACTCCCAGCTGAGTTCCTGTAATGTGCAACTGTTACGATGGGCAGTATGAGGTTGTACAATGTCCTGCAGAAACAGAATACGCCTTTGTTGATCAAACTAGGCAAATTTTTTTTCCCCCATAAAAAGGTGCTCCCATACAAAAAAAAAAAAAAGTTTTACTCTCATAACTGTGTTCTGTTGATCTGCGCAATCAAACGCCCAGGTTTGACTCGAACGCCCCTCGTACATCAAAGAGGAAAACATGGACAAATTGAGCCGACTGAAAGATTAAGTCAATCCCAACAAAAATCCCTTACGCCCGAGACCTTTTAAAACAACATCTCTTAACGGTTTGTCAATTTTAAAGTGTTTTAAGACCTGCGACAATCCTGTAATTACAGTACAATCAAATACAAAACACATGTAGTACAGATTCTATGAGTTAAAAACTGATTTTGTTATGCAAGAACTCTTAGTAACTTCTGGTTTCAGATTTCTGGCACAGAAATATTGCAGACGCAATCCCAACTGAAACACAGCTGTTTATCTCTGATAGTTTTTGACTTTAAAAGACAATCCAACAACATGGGTGTGAGGAGTTATAGGGAAAGAGAATCATCAGTGTTGAACAAGTCATCACCACTGAACACATTAAAAATGACAAACCGGCCCTTTAAAGTGATCTTTATCAAAAGATATTACAAACCACCATGCACTGATCTGATGAAAAATCATGCTAAGAAATGTAAATACTGTCGTTTCAAAGACCAAAGCCTTTTTTTCCCTATAAAAAAAAGGGGGGGGAAACACTTTTCCAATGGACAAGTTTAAACACAACGCTGAGATGAGTAGAGATTTGTCACTATATGAGCACGCGTGATTATGTAATAGCACAAAGGTTGAGCAACATGCGCTTTCTCAATGGTTTTTCCTAGATTTGGGGGTGGGGTGGAGGGATTTGAACTGTTCAACACATTCTGCTCGACACGTCGTTTACGATTTGCGTAGTTTTGGAATATTCTCCCAAAAATACTCCGCTGGCTCCAAATCTTCGCTGGATCAGAATTTTAGCTCGTACATTTTATAGTTGCGAAACAGTCCGAAGGTCACAATACTCAACCGAACATTCCAGTCATCATCAAATGATGGTTTAAAAAATAAAATAAAATAAAAAAAATCCCCTCCCAAAAGGTCAAACTACCAGATAGTAGAACGTCAGCAGATATAAAGAACATAAAATAATACAATCAGTGTTTATACAGAATATAACGTGCAGTGCTTCAGGAAGTGACTAATCTGTGTTCTTGGCTCCAGTTATTTAATGTGTTCTGGTATTATTTAACAGGAAACACAAGATCTTGTTCTCTGGCTCCCAAAAAAAAAAATGACGTCAGGATTTTGAAATACTTTAAGGAGGGGAAAAAAAAAAAAAAAATATATATATATATATATATATATATATATATATATATCTCAAAGTGTCTTCTTCCATCTTAGTCCTGTGACATTTCAGCCCAGAAAACCAGCTGTCTGACTGAATTTCCATGGCTTTTACTGTTCGAAAAAAGTCATAACTACTTTTAAGACTCATGATTTACGCATGTCCTTAGGGAAATTTTCAACATGGGAATGTTTTATGGAATGCCGAATATGGCTTTCAGTAATCACAGGGGGGGATAAAAAAATCAAACCAAATTCATTTAAAAAGTTCAATCTTTCAAATAAACATTGCTGTATGCGATTACCTGAGATGTTAACCTCCTGTGTTAAAATATTAAGGATTTAACCTCCTGTGTTAAGGATAATGGGTTAAGGGTTAATACAAAAGGTGTCGTCAGTTACATCACTGCTAAAGCAGACGCAGTAAAAACATGAAGCAGGGGGGAAAAAAGTGTTCTTAGGAATAAAATTAAATTAACCTATTTACACTACTATAAAAATATTAATAGAGGATACACAGATGGGTACTTTTCCAGTGTTCTAGTGTTTTCATTATGTTAAAAAAAAAAAAGTCTCAAGTTTTTTCCCCCTATAAACATACAAAGCTGCAGAAAAATAAAAGACACATCTGTTCATTTGGTCCGAGTGCGCACGTGGGTTGTGCATCCTGCCATGTGACTAAACATCAGTCGGCTAAGGCACTCAGACTCAACTCTTGTCTGTTGGGTTCTACGTCCCGTCTCTAGCCACCGAACCCGTTAAGTGACAGCTATCCGGCCCTAATGCGTCCTTGGTCCCTGCTCCACTGTAAAGTAAAGTAAGCACTTCAGTCATGGGTCTGGAAATAATTTGTCATAGATCATGTTGCCCATGATCTTGATCATGTTGTCCAGGCCCCACAGGTATCCGTCCTCGCGGTTGCCCTCACTCCACGGAGTGCGATGGTCCAATTTTTGAGAATTAGGAAGCTGCACCGTTTTCCCGAAGTCGATCATCCGAACTCGCGTCATTCCTGAAGTGTCGTGGACGAAGAGCAAGGAGCTGCCTACCACCTGTGAGAACAAACAAACAAACAAACCATCTTACGTTAGCTGGAAATATTAGTATTTATAGTATTCTATTGTGCCTAAAAGTATTAAGACAACGTCTTCAATACATGATCCTCAGGAAGCGATCAAGCAGGCATGGATTGACTGAGTGACACCAGAATGCTGCAGACATCTTCTTGACTCTTCGCCCAGAAGGATTAAGCAGGTTATGAAGACTTCATACTAATGATTGTTGTATAACAAATTTATTTAACTTTTTTTATTCTCCTAATTGTAAACTTTTTTTTTAATTGTCATTTTTCCATTTTTTCCAAAAATATGAAATTGACATTAAGGCTTGGTGGTAAGCACTGTCGCCTCGCACCTCCATAATCGAACCTCTAGGGTTCGATTTCCGCCTCCGGGTCTGTGTGCATGGAGATGGCATGTTCTTCCCGTGCTTGGTGGGTTTCGTCTGGGTGTTTCGGTTTCCTTACACAATCCAAAGACATGCAGATTAGGCTAATTAGGGTTCTCAAATTGCCCATAGTATGTGAATGAGCGAGAAAGTGTG
This sequence comes from Clarias gariepinus, assembly GCF_024256425.1. Taxonomy (NCBI): domain Eukaryota; kingdom Metazoa; phylum Chordata; class Actinopteri; order Siluriformes; family Clariidae; genus Clarias; species Clarias gariepinus. The sequence goes on along the minus strand of NC_071106.1, from coordinate 11,082,419 downwards.
TGTGCCTTGCATTAGACACCCTGCCTCTTGCCCTACAGTAAGTCTCCTGGGATTGGCTGTATACAGGATAAAGCGTTATAAACGATGAGTGAGTGAGAGAGAATGTCTTTAAACATGGAATTTTACGCCTGTTTCAATACTTTTGGCCAACACTGTACATGCACTAAAATACACTATAACTATAATACAGTACTGTATGCTTCTGTATCCACCATCATCTTTTTTTAACTCTTACTCTTTATGGATGCATACTGACCTTTGCAATGTTTAGTTTTTTTTTCATTGTTTAAAACCTCCATTTAGTTTTTATGCAAAAAATTCCAAATTTGCATAAGAAACATGTGAATGGAACATTTAGTAATGCTAAAACTAAAACAGAGAAGTTTTTTGGTGCCTAAATTGTGTGTTTAGGTGTGTAGGAGTATGTGTGGGGGTATGGTTTTTATTCCTAAACATTTGGCTGGTCCACATGAGGAAAATAATAATTTTTTTAAAAAGCCAAAAAAGGTTTCCATTTAGATGCTGAGGTTAAGGTCTGGGTTAGATTTGCTTCTAGCAAAGAATTAATTGTCCCCATTTGGATATGTATTTGAGTTTCAGCCACACCCCGCTCGGTGCATACAATCAAACATAGCCATTTAATCTCCAAAGACAAACACTACCGGTTGAAAGTGTAGTAACGAAAAGCTTAGGAACTTTTAAGACAGGACTGATTTTTGGACACTACTGTAGGACGTCACCTGTCCCCACAAGTCAGACAGACCTGCCCTGGTCAACTCTACAAAGCTACGGTTAAACCATAAATAACTACCACAGCAGCTTGGCCACAAACGGGAGATTAAAAAGCACACACACACGCACACACACACACACACACACACACACACACACACACACACACACACAGTGTATTGTCAAGGGAAGTTCCTTATGAGTGTAGTAAGTCTAAGGCGTGTATGCGTGTTATTATGACTCACCTCGTGTGTTTGGAAGAACTCCGATGTCTCCAGCACCCTGCGCAGTTCCTCTAGTCTCTGTAAGTACGTCCTCTGCCATGGCAGAACAGAAAAAACTAAACTTAATAAGAATTCTCACTTCTCAGATTTAAACTCAGATCTGTACACTACAGGCTGTGAAAACTTCCACTAAGACATGCAGGAGGATAATCTCACAAATTCTATTCACTGGGTAATTTCCTACCACCAGACTTACCAGGATCTGGGTGTCTCCATCCACAAAATCCTTGAAGACCGCGATAACCTGATCTTTGCGCTTGGTTCTTTTAAACTTGGTGTTGCACGTGCCGTCTGCTTTCTACACAAACCGTAAAAAGAGAGAGAGCGAGAGATTGAAACTAGGTTAGAGGGTTTAAAATGCATTGTTGTCTGTGGATGGAAAATGAGATCACTAGATTGCACCGACCACAAAACCAAAGTGAGCGCCAACATCACATAATGGTCATTTGCAAATGTGCCATCAGATACATTTAAAGTATGTAAACCAAGGAGAATTATTTGTCTACTATACTACCACTATTTGTGTCAACAAAAAATATCTAAATCTTTATGTTCAAAGTAGGAACATAAAGGCACACACACACACCAACAGTTTATAGTAATACATTCAGTAATTAAGCGTTGAATTCCTCATTCTGACTGCTCAGAAAGTAGGAACTGGTTTTCCGCACCAGCACCTCTTATAGTTTTGGGTGCAAAAAAAACAAAAAAAAAAAAAACAGCTTTATATTTTTATAAACCTAATATAGAAGTCGTATATTTAACAGAATATCTTTGTTATTTCTATAGTCACAGTTCGCTTATAAGTGCTTGTTAGGTAGATGCCAAACATCATGTAAAAAAATAGGTGATTAAAAAAACATAATAAAAAAATTTCCCCTGATTTTTTTTTTGCAAGTGATCCCAAACTTTTAAGCGGTAGTGTATATATACACAGTATACACACACACACACACACACACACACACACACACACACACACACACAAAAGTATATATAATTCATGAAACAAAGTCAGAATTTGGTGCAAAAATATTTTGAGGACCCTTTAGTCTCAGGTACAGTTTGTGCAGTTTTATAAGAAAATTATCTGCTAAGTTTAACTGAGCATCCTGCATAAACACCCACAGTTCTTCTGACTGCTTTGATGGTCGCATGTATAAACCCAGCAGCAAGTATTTTTCTGTATTTTGGGTTGAGTTTGGAAATCAGACATAAAAATCCATATAAACGTTTGTACTAAAAAAACAAACAAACAAAAGAAAAACTTGCAGGTTGCCTGTAGCAGATTTGGTCGTGTAAATCTGCAACTTTAACCAAGGTGGAGTGCTTTCACGCTTTAATCAATTACACGAAAAGATGCGTTTGCTGAGACTGGTAACAGAAAGAGTGTTGATGCAACAAAAGTGATAACAAGAACTAACATGTTTCATGAAATATTACACAACATTAATCAAGTATTTTTGCTTTCATTTTTTTTTTAAACTAATTCCCTCCTCAGGCATCACTACTAAAGCTGTTAGTAAAAAAAAAAAAAAAAAAAAGTCCCTAAGACATGATTTGCTGACGTTTTAGTTCTAATTAACAGGCAAGGCAGCTGAAACTGGTCCAAGGAAAACAGCCATCAAGATCATGATCAGAATGTTCAGGCGCATCCGCAAACAAAAGCATCCGGATAGACGCGTCTTAGGTGTGTGTGTGTGTTTGTTTGTTTGTTTCTGTGCGGTTAAGGGCGTCTCCTTACCTTGATGCCCTCGATACGGAAGCCGAGCGTGGCCGTGGAGCTGAGGGTTTCTCTCCACTGCATGTAGCGTGGCTTCAAGACGGCCTGCTGAGCCCTTTCTTCTGCGGTTGGGGCATCCGGGTCCTCCGCCACCATCTTTTGATACATGTCCAACCTTAACTTGGGCCGCTGACGAGCTTTCACCAGCTCCTCCTCCAAATACGTTCTATGAATGAGACAGAGCGGGGTAAATAAGACGGATGATGGAATAACATTTTCAGACTCAACTGTTAATGTAATTTTTTTTCCTTTTTTTTTTTTTTGTAAGAGTCTTGAGAAACAAAGAAAAGGCAATGATGTAACTTTAAGCTTTCTGGTGTAAGGATGTGATCATAACAGAGGCCCTTGCAGCTTCTTGGGAACTGCTGATTTTTTTTTTTCTTTTATTAACGTAAAAAAAGAGGAACAAAGGAGAGGCTGGTGAATAAAAGACTCTTTATATCTGCAAGTGATAACAGGAACTAACTTGGCTCATGAATGTTCCACAACATTAAATGCAACTTGGAAGAAAAAGTCAAAGTGGTAAATTCACTTATTTTCTGCATATTCCTGTATGCGACACTGATTATTTTCCAATTACAGCAGCCCGTCATGTTTTACTCCTTACTGAATTCCCTTTCTGCGTTTACCCCCCCTCTGGTTCTATATACGGTGAAACCTCGGATTGTGAGTAACGCGGTTTGCGAGTGTTATTCTTGCAAATATTATTTTTTTATGAATTTTGACTTGGAAAATGAACAAGTCTTGGTTTACGAGTACAGAGTATCATGTATCACGCATGCGCTTCTTGTTTTGATGCTTTTGAGCCATCGGTTTTTCTATCTCTTGCACTGCAGAATTATGGGTAATCGACTACCCTGCTGGGTCTTAGTACGCGTCTCTCACTGGTATAATCAACATCCGTGCACATGTGTACTGTTTACTGTAACACTGTGACTACGTGTGTGTAAAACATATTTTATTTTGTGTTTGTAAGCGTGTTTGTACAGCGCACGTGTATTGCTTCTTATATCACACGTTGTTGCGCATGTGTAAAGCAAAAGAAAGTCTCACTAGAGAGGTTAATGATCTATTCTCTCCCTCTCTGTCATCACACTCTCGCCCCACCCCCTCTCGGCTTCTCTCACACACACGCATGCACGCACACACACACACACACACACACACACACTTTCTGCTCTACAAAGAAACACTGCTCTGTCGCTATTCTTTTCAAAGGTAAAGTGCAGGTTTATTTGTTTGTTTTACTTTACAGCAGTGGTTTCATTAGTATGCGCTCACACGAGTGTCATTAGCGATTTTACTTGCTAATTTTTCCGACAAAACAGTCTTTCCGTTAATTTGTGTGTGTGTGCTTGTGTAAAATTCAAATAAGAGACGTGAAAGGTTTACTGTGAAAGTTGAGACGGGAGGGAATTCCTCCTCTCCTTTTACTTTAGATTCTTCCTCACACACACACACACACACACACACCGCGCCTGTGCACATAAACAGAAACATTTATCTGTCAGGATTCATTTTAACTTTTTTTTAAAGGTAAAATGCAGGTTAATTTGTTATATTTTTACTTAATATTTTGTGTTAATTATTTTTATTTTATTTATTTATTTTTTGGATGTGGAATGAAGAATTTGAGTTTTTTCATTATTTCCTATGGTTAATTTTGCTTTGGTTTACGAGTATTTTGGAATAAGAGCCCGCTTCCGAAATATGCTCGTAATCCAAGGTTCCACTGTATATCGAACACTTCCATCGCCTTTCCTCTCACCTGCTGCCCATTTTGCAGTCCATAATGGACGGAGAGTCGAAGTCAGCCAGCAGGTCCTCCATCACGTTGTATTCCTGACTGCCTTCCTTCATGACGCCGTAGTAGCCTGGTACGTAAAACCTGAGCGAGTCACACATCAGCTGCTGCAGGCACTGCTGCTCGCGCGCACAATACTTCTTCAACAGCCTACCGCATTCCCCTGCCTGGAAATTATCTAAACAACACACACACACACACACACACACAAGTAATGAGGATTACTGTTAAATGTACTGCAGGAAGCGTCTACAGTAGTCGTGTAGACAAGACGTGTAATCGGCTAATTTTTATTTATTTATTTTTTATGTGTAAAAAAAAAAAAAAAAAAAACACATCCTATATGTTTATCGAAGACACATGTGACAATCGTTACTTCTGAGGCTTTCATCACTTTATTTTCCACACATGTAGCAGTCTTGCCCAATGGAATTGAGGAAGTACAGAATGTGTTTTTGCGCACATACTTCTCATTGACGCAATCATAATATTTATAAAAAAAAATTTAATAATAAAAAACAATGCACAATCGCGAAGATGTCAGCGTACCGAAGCTCATAGAAATAGAAAACCTAAATTAATCAGTGATGGCATGAAAGCAGTTTCCATTCAAATGAAATGCTATACATAATATTAGAGATGGAGAAAAAAAAAAAATATTGCGATCTTTCGAGTGGCGATTCATCACACTGTGAATATATACAGTATATATAGTCACACTGACTGCAAAATGGATTCTTTATTTTTATTTTTAACAAATATTTAATGTGGTGAAATGTTTCCATTATACACACACAGAGCCCAGAAAAATAAAAATACAAATAAGAGACTTCATGTTATTTAGCATTATAATGTTATTTTGTTTTAGACTTGTTTTAAAGTTATTTACTTCATGCAAATACTGCATGATCTTGGGTTATTTTGATGCATCAGAATGTTTATAAAATTGTGAGTAGGTATCGTCACATCATCGTATCGGGTGATCCCTGGTGATTCCCATCTCTACTTAATACATTTTTAGCAATTTGTAAATATTTGATTGCCCCTTGCCAATAAATTAAGTCGGGATAGAAATCACCACCATAGAAGTCACCACCGGATACGATATCACGATACCTTAATGCCGATTCAATTAGAATTGCGATTCTATAAGCATCACAAATTTATTTATAAATATCCTGATTCGATATAACATTTTTCCCTGATTTTGTTACACTTTTAAACCTTTTAATTAATCATTTAACCTTTTTTTTTTTTTTTTTTTTTTTAAATGTAGCCCAGTTTTTCCACTTAAAAGCCAAGCGCAGAATTTAAACTAATACACACTTACTTAAAATACAAAAGTTTTTACTTTTTAATTTAGATCTAACTTAGAATTAAATTGAGAAAAAAACTAAAACAGAAAAGCATTTTTACCAAGCAGCACGTTTCTCTGTTATGTCATACGTGATAATTATTATCAAAACTTAATTCGACAGTAAGCGCGCGCGAGTGCATATGACTTCTATTGCGGACACTTACGGCTTCTAAAGTATAAGGTACTTGATAATGTAACGCCATAAAAATGAGTTTCTGTTGCGACGCTCGGATGCTCAGTACAAAATCGTTTATATCTGTGGCTGATCACCGGTCACGGCCAAATCAAACTAAAAAAATCAGCCTATTCTGGTCGCAGGCGGATCATCCGGTTTATCTCTATTATTAGCATAAAAATTATATAAAAAATTATTGAGTCAATGTGGCGATGTGTGAATCAATACACAAAAGAATGACCATTCATTCTGAAAAGCTGCCGGAGGTTTCTAGGAAAATTTGTGGTAAATACCCGGAATGTAATAAGCAAATATGAGGTAATAACACGTTTTGCTGTCCATGCCGAACAGCACTTATAAATATTAATAGCACTACTTTCTACAGTAGTAACTACGTGTACAAAGAAATCTCTTTTGTAAGTAGATGAATAGGACTATTTAAAAAAAAGTGTATTTGTGCACATAGTATTTAAACATTAACCACTAGATCATATCCAGACATCAATAGATACATAGTTTTCATAGTAAATAATTTGCAAAATGAGATTGTAAAACAAAGCATAGGTATGTAAAGATTAACTATTCTATTGATTATTTAAGGTTAATAATATCAGTGTGTAGTATGCTCTAGTAACTGTGACCTCGAACAATCAATATACTGCTCTCTTTGGGATATAAAGGCAAATTCTTCGAATTACCACATTCTTACTATTAGTTACATTACACAAATTTTGCCCTTAAAAACGAAGCAGCTCACGCTCTTGCACGCTAGTTACGAACCCCACTGTAAAAGAAAGCTCTGCTGTTTTTCTTCCACCCGACCCCTAAACCCACCCAGTTTCATATTTATTTGATATTTTGTTTGCAGCATCGTTTTATTCTTTTTAACACAATCTGTTCGTTAAAACAACCTGCGCATTCTGCTTCAGTCGAGAAAAATCCCATTCATGATGATAATCAACCCTGCGGCAATGGACTGTTTACACTTAAAAAACCTGTTTGGACTCTCAGGAATCTTTATTGCCTTCTCATTAAATCTCTTTGATAAATTTGCACTTTTAAGTACACTAAACAATGCAACTCTTGCTTTAAACTTAACATATTATATTATATTGTATTATTTCAGCACTAACTGGTTTCATTCGTAACACAAAACATAATATTAAAGTGAAATGTACTTTTATATTACACAACCAGACCTATGCCCTCTTACATAATTAGCTATTGTCATGTATATACTAAACATTGATATTAATATAGAATATAATACGAAATATATAGATTTTTTTAAAAAGCAACAATGCTTGCTTAATGCACTTTATTATTATTTTTGTATAATTTTTTTTTATTATTAAGTATATTATTAAGTATTTATTATAAAAATTTCTTATGAACTTATGAAATGAGCTACATAAATGAAAAAAAAATCTAGACTTTTTAGTATTTTTTTATATAACATTATTACTATTATTATTATTATTATTATTATTGCCATTACTACTACTATTACTATTATAACTACGATTATTGTTGTTGTCAAACATTCTTACGTACAGCACTGTGCACAAGTTTGACTTTCTTGTATATATATTTTTTTATGCTTTTTTACCAGGTTTTCTCATGGACTTTTCTGGCTATCGTTTTTTTTTTTGGCGAGATAGATTTTAGGTCCGATCCCTCCAATACTTCACCACGTTTTAGAAAAATGTCCTTAGAAAACATGTGTTCCCAATTTAAATCTACCAAATTTAATATAAGGGATGGGGTGCCAAGACTATTGCACAGTACTGCATGTTGTATAGCCAATATGAACTCGGTCTGGAAGGAGAAGCGGTTAAAAAGATACACGAGATTGTTTGGGAGTCGTAGTGGTGGTGGTGAGGTCGTACCTGGGTGGCCGGCTAACTGCACCCAAGGCTTCTTATCGGATGTGATGCTTTCCATGCTCTTTACCTTCCTCCATGGTCTTTGCTGGAAAGAAATGCAGAAATACAGACACATTGTTATGACAGAATGTTTGTTGTGTCAGAAGCAGCTGTTGCAGCGAGGGAACATAGGCCCAGGTCTGTATTTATCTGAGCGAACGTGTGCTGATCTACTTGAGTGCTCTCGGGGTAAACACTCTCACAGCTGGAACTCTTACTGTTACACAGACCACTACTGTGTGCGTCGGATCAAACGTCGTTCACGCAGTGTGGGTTTTGGTACACAACGCGGTCGTTTTTTTTTCTTCTTTTCTTTTTTTCCCAGGGCTGGGAACAAAAGGGTCTGTAGTTGCACCCTGCTAGGGAGGAGGGGACTTTATCTGTGACATGACGACAAAAGGGCTTGTTGCACAAAGGTGCAACACGTTTCAGGACATGGAGATATCGATTACAGGCGAATGATTACGTCGGGTGGGGAAATAACAACGTCGCTTTTGTATGGGTGCGTGTGTGTTTGTAAAGCTCAATGAAGCAAATGAACGTTAAGTCCTGTTCAGGTTTTAAAGTGGCACGGCTCATTTTAAAACCTCCAAACAAATTTGTCAAATTCTAGTCGCAGTGGCTCAACCAGTTCGCTTGAATTGCAACAAAGGCCACAAAGGTTGGGTACAAATACTAGCGTAAATTCATTGCAGCGCTTTTGCAATTTTTATGAAGAAATTCACGAAAAACACAAACAATGAACGAGCAAACAAAACAGAGCACTTAACACACACAAAGTGCTTATTCTGGGTATTTACACAAACAGGAACACACACAGCACACATTCATATAGAGAGATAAACACATGCAGTGCATGAACAACCACATGCACAGATGCAGACACACCCATTTACTTACACACACACACGCAACAAACAAGAATTTTTTTTTTTTTTAATTAAAGAAGGAATTACGGAATTGTACACGCATCCTGCATGAGCGCCAGTCGTCCAAAATGTAAGCTCGAATAGAAATACGAGGGCTGTTCAAGTCAAACTGAGGCTTTTGATAAAACTTTCACCTTGTTAAACCGATTGACATTTAAACAAGCCTTGAAGTGCGGTACAGTGCGGTGCGGTGCGGTGACTCCGAGCTCACGGCAGCAGTCCTTCCCATGAACACTTAGCGAGTAGAACGTGTAATCCCTTAAAATCGACATATCTTTTTTTACCAACTGGCGACAAACACATCTTGTCTTTCTGGGAAATGAACACAAAATCATTCACGAACACCACTTGCATGTTACAGGAACTCGGCTGGGAGTTATCGGCACATCCGCCTTACAGTCCTGACCTCGCTCCAAGCCATTTCTCCACATGTTTGGGGTATTAAAGGAGTTCCTGGGAGGCTAGGGTTTTAGATTTTTAGCAGGAAGTCTGACTGTACTGGGAAAATTTTCTAGATTAATGGTGTCTGAGCACTATTGAAACACTGGGATGGGTGCATTAGTGTAGCAGGGGACTATATAAAGAAATAAAGTGAGTTTTTACTCGTATAATTCTGTTCATCTGCAAAAACAAAATGTCCTGGTTTGACTTGAACATCACTTCCCTGGTGAACATCACCAGGAAGTTTACAGTTAGTGAGAATTCAAACTCTATTTTGAAACACTATTTTAATTATTTGATAATGTTTTTTTGGAAGCAGCATTTGTGAAAGCAAACATACTGAAAGACTAGCTGCTATAAGTTCAGAGTACGTATCGACTTTTTCCCATAAATTTAACAAGACACCCCAACTCTTATGCCTACACCTCCCACCTACTGTATGTGGGCACAATAAAACACACAGACAGAGGCGCGCGCACACACACACACACACACACACACACACACCTTACATAAAAACAATGATGTGCTCGTGGACACACCTACACACTTCTGTAATCCTTCCACATGCTGGTCTGACTTTTCCTTTTTCACTCACACGTCATAGACTCCTATATAACTACTCTTACATAAAACACATGCATCAAAACAACACTTTCATTTTATGACAAACCACTACAATTTATACTAGTAGTACAATTTATACTTTATTAACTATAACTTATATATTATTCATATATGTATTACTTACATTTATACTGGTATATATTAAAAGGACATGTTTTCATTTTTGCCTGTTAACGGTCAAGTTTAATGCTGTAGAACGTTTGTTAAACAGGTTCCTCATCACTGACATTATAGTGACTGAACATAAACTAAACTTCTCACTCTCTCTTAAAATCACAAACATTCCTGCTGCAGTACAAGTGTTGTATTTAGGCCCATTCCTGAGAGAGAGAGAGAGAGAGAGAGAGAGAGAGAGAGAGAGAAGAAATGTAAAAAATGTAATGCTAGAATGTTAAAAGTTATGTTTTTTACTCACTCAGACTCTCTCTGACCCAGGTACGAATGTTTTGTATTTTAAATCACTCGTATTCTCTCTCCCACATGTTTTGGGCAGGCCAGGGAATACCAGATCACAACAACCAAATTTCCCTATGCAGAACTGAAACCCCGCCCACGCCATATCACAATAACTCGTACTGTAGCCCCGTTAACACCAAATGTTCAATCAAATGGATTGTATTCCAATTATCATGATCGTCCAAAGGAAGAAGGTACTGACTCACTTCAAATAGACTTCAATAAGAAAGTTGTAATGCTAAAATGTAAAATTCAACTCCATGCACACACACTCATGGAGTTGAGTGCGACAGAGCGAACCACTAAGTGCCAAGGTACAAAACAGTAGAGTATAAAGTGTATATATAATAAAAAAATATATAATATATAATAATATATATAATATATAATGTATAATATATTTAAAAAAAAAAAAAAAAGAAAAGAAAAGAAAAGCACCCAAATGGCGCAGTGGTAAAGTGCTCGCCCTATGACCTGATGGAGCGACTGAAGGAGGGAGAAAATCATGAAATATGTATATTTAATTATATTTATACAGACATTATATAATATAAATATCTCATGCTTCTCATCAGCAACTAAATTTGTGAGTATTTTATTATTAGATTTAATTTAAACATTGCATATACTGCTGAGGTATTTTTTGTACCCCTGATCGCACACTGCCCTTTTCGAAGGACAGTCTGGGAGGGGATTTTTTTACCCTCGTTATCCTAATGTATCTATTCCTTATCTTCCATGATGGCGCCGGTTAGGTGGCTGCCGTCGCGACTCTGTGGTCGCACAAAATCATTTCACTTCATATTGTACTCTGTATGATTGTGTATGTGACAAATAAAATTTGAATTTGAATTTGATTTGATTTTATACTGAATATATTTATTTAAGATAAATAAGCTTTTTTTTTAAGCTCTACAAGTAATAAAAGTGATTGCAAAGTTATGTTGTTCGTCCCTTCTTTTTATTAATTTTTTGCTGACAATCTGATAAGTGACCAAAAACTGTGATAAGATTTTTTAAATTCATTTTTCCCCCCCAGATTTTCTTCCTAATTTTCACACGCACCGTTGGAGGCGGCGTAACACACTCGGAGGACAGCGATATCCGCTCCTTCTGCTAGCGTGAGCTCACAGATGCCCCTGATTGGCTGTAGAGCCGTTATTAATGTGGGAGCACCATGTACCTCTCAGCCAACCAACTCTCTCTAGACCTCCGGCTGTGAGGGGTTACAGCATCACCCGGGAATCGAACTTGCGATCTCCGGATGATAGGGCGAGCACTTTACAACTGCGCCCAAAAACTTTTACTTCCCAAAAATGTGAATTAATTAAATGTTTAATTGCATAAAAATATTTTAAGCTGTTTTATTAACTGTTACTATAGAACTATATATTATAGAAACAAACGGATTAATGTACATAAATCTGCTGTTTCTATGGTCAGAGCTCCTGATACAGAAAAGCAACAAACACCTCCTGACCAATTAAAATCAAGAACTGGACAGCACTGAGGTAGAATTTCCTTTAAACTTCGCCCCTTTCTGACACATACCACCCACCGAGAGCTACTTATTCACGAACACGCACGCATTCATACGTACATGTTTTTTCCATTCTAATCACTAACTGAATGACGAGTCTTGTCGTCACTTCGGCATACTGTCATACTGGATGTTGCGCCAGCACGAGATTCCCCTCGAGAGGTCAAAGGGGTTAAGAATAACCAGCATTCCAAACAAACAGGAAGTTTGTTGCATGTGCATGCAAACTCGCAGCAATAAAACCTGGCATGCGTTTACAGAAAATCAGTCTGGCTCACTCGATTCCGGGTTCGGTTGCATTTAAAGAAGCAGCGTTGAACTTTACGGTGTGCTTTTAATTCCTTTATTATGTTCCTGAAATAGCTCGCTACCTTCAGAGACCAGAGAAATGAACGGAGATAAGATATATCTAAATATTTTTGATATTTGACAGCTGATATAGTGTAACAGTGGAGTAGATACAGTTATTTCTCTATATAATCTCCTGCTACACTAATGCACTTTTTCAGCATTGCACTAGTGCTCGGATTCTTCTTTCTTTCAAGGTAGAAAGTTTTCTCAATACACCCGAGCCATGATTGGGCCATCTGAAACACTGGCCTCCCAGGAACTCCTTTAAGGGCCCAAACATGTGAAAATGGCTTTAAGCAAGGTCAGAACTGTATGGGAGATGAGTCAATAACTCCCAAGCAAGTTCCTATAATGCACAAGTGTTGATGAATTATTGTGTGTACAGTTCCCATAGACAGGCACGTCAACTTAACCATGAATTTCTAAGATGGATGTTCCTCATACTTCATGTACATCTTAATGCACATCATCATCATCTAGTGCTGCTTACATCATAAAAGGCAGTTATGATAATTCTATTTCATTGGTTCTTTCCTTTTCTACCCATTCCGAGGTATCTGGAGATTGTGCCAGCTCCAGTAGACGGAGGCCAACCCTATGAACATCCTAAGGCATCCAGAGAAAGACCACCTCCAGCTGGATTCTGCTTCATGATGGTTTACTTGGACACTTGGATGTTAACTTGGACATCTTCTGTTATCATATACTTCTGGCTTACCAACACAGAGTAGAACCTGATTAATCCCTTCAATCCGTCATCACCAAAACGAGAACAGGTTCCCTGTTGAGTCCGGATCCTCTGAAGGTTTCTTCCTAGGACCATCTCAGGGAGTTTTTCCTTGCCACCGTCGCTCTCGGCTTGCTCATCAGGGGCAACCTGAGCATTGTGATTAATACGTATTTTCTTAGATCACATTTCCATAATTTTGATTTTGTAAGCTTGAATTTTAAAGCTGCTTTGAGAGAATGACCATGATTAAAAGCGCTAAACAAATAAAATGTAATTAAATTGAATGTTCAGGGGATTCACAGACTTATGGCCTTCTTTAAAACATTTACACCGCGGCTAAGAAGCATTAACATGACTCACACAGAAATAAAAATAAAAGCACACACTGTAATAGAAACTCACGAGCCTTCTCAGTTAATTAATTGGCCTATCCTTGGGTGGACCTCCAATTAATTTCGTTGTTGATGCAGTTAATCGATTCAGTCTCGGCTGATTTAAACGTCAGAGAAAGAAATCCCCGTTTAAGGTTTCACTCCACCACTCAATCGATACACATCTGACAGGATCTTAGTGAGTCTAAGAGACTTAACATGATGAATCCATGATGTCGCATTAGGACGGTACCTCGGTTTTCAATCTGTGAGCCCGAAGTTGGTAAAGCTCCTTTGAAAAAGCGTCTGTTACATGACCACAACCACATGGTGGTCCTCCATCCTCTTTTAAACGAATAAGCACAACTGTTTTTGTTTCCTCAAAAATGTTATGCTTAGAACAGTGAATAACATGGGGGAGTACGTCTAGACAAAAACAACAACAAAAAACACACACACTAACTACCCATGTTTACTGTTAACAAGCTTGTTTAAAGCAAGACCCATTTCTGGGATCATCATCACCGTTATCATCATGGTCAAGGACATCTTGTAGGTGTTTGTTGAGCGACTCCCTATGCCTCTCCAGGTGATTTCTCTCACGCTTTTCCGCACCATGCCTTTACAATAATCTGCCCATGTCCTGTGTGGTCTTCCTCTTTTGTTCTTGCAATCCATCATTCCAAGCATTAGTGTCTTAAGTTTACATTCCATTTTGTTTTATTATTTGTACATATTGTGAATTTTTACAGCTAAAAGTTTTCTATATTTTTCCATATTTCTATATTTGTATAATGTTTCTCCTATTTCATACTTCTTTATTTGAAAACTCAACTTTTTAGGTCATCAGTGGTTGTACAGCCGTTTCACTGCATATCATACTGTCTATGATTGTGTATGTGACAAATAAACTGTGAATTTGAATTTCCTAGTGTTGTTGATATATCTGATACTGTATACACACATATAATCTGACTGGTGTCTATAACATAGATGGATTTGATTGTATGGGATGGATTTGATTGGGATGGAGGCGGCACAGTGGTGTAGTGGTTACCACTGTTGCCTTGCACCTCCAGGGTCCGAGTTCGATTCCCGCCCAGGCTCGATGACTGGCTCTGTGTGCATAGAGTTTACATGTTCTCCCTGTGTTTAGTGGGTTTCCTCCGGGTAGTTCGATTTCCTCCCACAGTCCAAAGACATGTAGATTAGGCGTTGGGAATTGCCCGTAGTCTGTCAATGAGAGTGTGTGTGTGATGGATTGGCACCCTGTACAGGGTGTACCCCGCCTCATGCCCTAAGCCTGCTGGGATAGGCTCCAGGTTCCCGCGACCCTGAATACAGGGTAAAGCAGTATAGAAGATGAGTGAGTGAGTGGATTAGATCTGGATGGATTGGATCGGATCTGGATTGGATGAATTGGATTGAATTGGGATGAATGGATGACATTTTTGAACGAGAAGGAAATTCTAGATATCCAGTAACAATGACAACAGTAACAAAAAAAGAAAGAAGAGGTTTGTAGATGTGACTCTCACATTTACATGTAACATATTCAAAGTGCAAAGTTACTACTGTAAGACTAAATCTACTAGAATATATGTACATAAGTCAGGAGTTACAAATAGAATAAATATTAGTAATAAGTGAAATGCAGATTGTATGTATGATAAAGAGCATGAAAGTGAGTCTATGCATATTGGAATAATATGTAATACTGAAAGTAATGAGCAGACACTGGAGCTAACGCGTGTAATTCTCTCATCTGTAGCACCGTGAAGTATACAGCAGAAGAGACTTAAGCCCAGGTCTCCCAGTCCTCACTCCCCTGCCAATGTAGAGAGGTGCTGAAAAGCCGAATGACTCTGGAGACTGTCTCAGGGTTTTCCTGAGTGTGTCAGTTAAGCAGCTTTGCTATGGAAGTTTTATACGGGGTGGGGTTTCCCGTGATGGACAGCAGTTTGTTCACCAGTTCTCATGAGTGCCTCGTCCAAGCGTCCATCAGCAGGAGGTTTTTATTTATTTATTTATTTTTCTAAACAGATGTTAATTAAAAGAGCCAGGTCTCTTCATGAAGAACAGCTGGCTATGACCTTACTTGTACCTCTTGGTTTCAGGGTTGATTCTCAGGACACTCTAAGCTCCATAAACGAAACATTTCGGCTTTTTGATTTTTTTTATATCCTTGTCGGGACACTTGGTCTCTACCGAGTTAGCGCAAAACTCCTACTCACACACATATATATACACTGTATATATTATTATTTATTTTTTTTTAACAAAAAATAATCTTGTTCCTCTGTCCCACGCACTTGCCCGGGCTGAACTCATGCTCACCCAGCACTGTTTCTTAAAGAGTTTGCTGAATGGATGGAATAATATTTTATTTGCTGATGTTTCTTTAATTGTCTTGAGGTCAGATTGTTCCCCACCCACTGCTAAATCCTTGCTCTACCCTTTTTCCACTCCTCCTACTCTCTGCCCTTATCCTCCCCACACCCGAGAGAGTGTGTGTTTAAGATTCCTTAAACATGTACAGTTCACAGGAGGCAAACCTACTCAATACTGCATTCGTCTTCTCTCAGAGTGTGTGTGTGTGTGTGTGCGTGAGAGTGAGAGAGAGATTGTTTATGTACATTTTCCTTTAACTGGTTGAATGGGTTTATACCTAGTTCAATTACAGCTTGATATCATCTATCCTACATCACACGCTCACGTTCTCATGCATACTGTACGTATGTGTTTGTGCGACCACGCGCTAGAAATGGGAATAAAATACCTTTTCTTTTTTTTTTTTTTTAAGTGTGCAGAAAGCAGAAATACTTGTACCATGAGCAGAACTTTCCCCTCCTTCTGCATAGTCTTTTCTATCAAAACAACTGAAGGAGTGGAAAATATGAGGAGAGAGAGAGAGAGAGAGAGAGAGAGAGAGAGAAATAAATAATATAATATGAGGGAGGGAATTTTGGAAGCACACTCATAACAATTAAAGAGAAAATAAAAGAGAAAGAGAGAAGGTGGGGAAAAAAAAAAAAAAAGATGCCGCACCATGTATGGCTTTAAAGAAGAGAAGGCGAGTGACAAAAGGCGCCTCCTACAATTCAATTTTCCATGACACGCTTTTTGACTGCGATGCCATCGACGTGCGTAAGCAAGTTTGCAGGTGACAGTAGCTGATATAAGAAATAAAAGACCGGTCGGGTCGATTTACACCGTCATGTTCGCCGATCAAGTGCAGTCGTGAAACCACCAACCATGCCTGGGGGGGAATTATCTCATTAGGTTCATTAGGTTTAAGGGGTGACTCAATGCAAACAATGATTTGTAACTTGACAGGACTGCTTCCTCGACTCGCGTGCTTGTGTTGTGCATTTTTTTTTTTTTTTTTTAAAGACGCCTTCCTGTACTTGCATCATGTGCTACCCTCAAAGTGCTTCGGCTGCACCACAAAAAAAAAAAGAAAAAAAGAAGAAGCATAAAACACTTAAACTCCACCAGCATAGAAGAAATATAATTCCTATAATTACACTAACTGTTGTTTACTGCTTGGCAACAGGATCAATACTCACATTAGTACAGGAAAATATTCATACAAGAGAATAGAACCAAGTCAAACCGAGAGACACATGCACTTCAAATTATTTCAGGTATACCCGAGTGCAATTAAAAAAAACAACAACAAAAAAAAAAAACCACACACTAGGGTGTTACTGCTGTAGGAAAATAATTATATGGTATATTAAAGGGTTACTGTTATAGCCTGGAGGTTGACTAAATTTCCTTATCACATTACACACCCTGGTATTAATTTATTTTGTATCACAGCAATTCGCCAACATTATCATCATTATTATCATCATTTTGTTATGTAGAAAAGAATGATGCATTATATATTTTTTTTAATTTAAAATTTTGCAACATCTGCAAAAATAACCAGTTCTGGTTTTCCTGTTGTAATGCAGTTTGTTTCTTCAATTACCTCGCTTCAATGAACAAACAAAAAACAAACAAAAACAAATCCAGGGATATTACAAGCGATCATCTAGAAACTTAAGGGGAACATCCCTCTCTGATGAAAAACTGACACTGGAGACTCTTTCTAAATATGACAAGTAAAATTGGTGTTCTTTGCAGGGGAAAAACAAACAAACAAACAAACAAAAAACGAATTTTACAAACAAACAAAAAAAAGATTACAAGATGTACATTTACATCTATGGCATTTAGCAGATGCCTTTATCCAGTTTTTCTTCAGTTTAGGATTAAGGGCCTTTGGATTAAGGGGCCTGACATTGGCACCTTGGTGGTGGGGTTTGAACCTGAAACCTTCCGACCCATCCCTTAACCACTTATCTCTGCCAACTGTAGAAACGCCAACAATCAGTATTATAACCATGTGATATTCTAGCACTCTTTAGAGCTGCTGTGATTGGAAATTAATTAAAACCTTCTGACCAGTCGGCATCAAGACCCCAACGGTGCTGGAGTAAATAAGAAAAGTTATTTAAAAAAAAAAAAAAAAAAAGGGATTCAAGCTGATATTAAAATAAAACTGGTCCCTGAAGCTTGGCACAATATGAATTATTATTATTATTACTACATGAATTGCTATTTTTGACATATAGCAATTAAAAAAAATAAATAAATTAAAAAAAAAAATATATATATATATATATATATATATATATATATATGTATGATTTTATGTACACACACAGTTTGAATAGAAGTATCAGTATAACTATACTAAATATCAGTATAAATATTTTAAATACTAAATGTTTTGCTATATGTCATATATTACATTATTATGGTATGCACTATACTACTTTCCTGAAATGTGCATTTTTCTGGCTGACTCATATACACACATTTAAAATTTTTTTTTTTTTTTATCATGTCTGAGCACACGGTTTAAGATCTATTAAATACTGGATGCACAAGACAACCTGACTATAACGAGAGCTTCCAGGCTGCTACCTGGCAGAAGTCACGTATTTGACGACGAGCTGTCAAGACAACCTCCGAGGCAAATCGATTTGGTAATGAAGACCGGTGATTCCAGTTTGCTTGTTTAATTGCTACATCTGTTACACAGCGCCGTGCAGATGTGACATGCTTTGTTATTGTTCGCGACGTGTAGATGAGATGCCTCATTACGGTCCTGGTGACAGGAGCCGCGTGCATGTACAAGGTAGTTTCACACTAAAGAAAAAAGTTGTGTATAAGGTCTAGTGATATGAACAGCCAGGCAAGAGAGAGTCCAAATATACATTACCTGACCAAAACACATAAAAGGTGCACATGATAATCTTAATCATTAAGTCACCTCATAAAGTCATCTCTAGCACTTACTCTACTCAAATACTTTTAATTGAGATTCTGTTATGACCAGTTCATGTCTGAACCTTCTCTGCAACATTCCCGTGCCAACAGGGAAAAAATACTGCATAGATGTAGTAACCTGGTCATTCAGGACATTCAGGTTGTCAGCTGACTGAGTATCACATTGTTTGTGTGTGTGGAAATGCTTTAGGTTTTACTAATAAACACAGCTCTGATTCCCACTGTCCCACTTTTTAAAAAGCAACGTTACCAAGATGTCCATGAAGAACAAGTTGACGGTTCAAGCGTTGTCCCCTGCAGTTGTTTTCTTTGCACGGCAATAATTTAGTCCATCTCAAAACACAGGAACACGTCTTTTCCATGAGCATTTCACAACATGGTTGCTTAAGAAGAAGGTGAAGCTGCTCACTGCATCGGTTAGGGTTAAAAAAATTGTCGTCATTCATCACTACAGCTAAAAAAAATGTGCAGGCTTAAATTTATTTGCATTTTAGTTCTAAAAATAAAAACAAGAGAAAAACAAACAAAAAAAACAAAACAAGGAAGCAGCACTGTAAAACATTCCTTTTTTTGTTTTCCTGGCGAGCACTAGGCATGGGAATCACCCGTCACCACCAGATATGCCAACATCGCAGCACCTAGATGGAGATTTAACTCAAGTCACGATTCTAGTATAAAGTATCCCCATTTCGATATTACATTTCCCGCGGATACAATTTTAAATCTTTAATGAAAGACAAGCACAATCCAAACTAACTTCAAACACAAGGAGTTAAACATTTAACTGAGCAGTACATACAGGAGATCTCTGTCCTCCGCCATGATTATTATTTCTAAACGAATGTGTACATAGCTCAGAGTGTACCGCTGTGTAGAATTATAAAGAAACAGCAACGCTTCAAACGCCTCCAAAGTTTCAAAAGTCAACTTGACATGGGTTGAGCGGCTAATGCACACAATTTTCGATTAATCAGCGCTTTCAGTGCTTTGAGACCGCTGTAAGTGTGTGTATGTAACGAATGGGTTTGAGGCGAATAAGATCGGCACGTTTTTTGATAATGTAAAGGCAAAAGAAAAAAAAAAAAAAAAAAAAAAGGAAAATCGTGGAAAATTCTGTACCATGTCCGGTCACAAACAAATCAAAAACTAGAAACCGGCTAATTCCGGTCACAAGCGGTTCATCTCTATTATAAACGTTTTTGTTCTGGCACTGCATCTGAATTACTAACAGATAAATAAATAAATAGATTTGTTTCGGCATGAGTGTGGCGATGTGCGAGTCACCACACAAAAGAACTGATTCATGACTCAGTGAGCGCTACTACCAAGTCATTTCATATATAAAGAAATAATAGAAAATAAAACACAGACTTGTCTTTAGTGCCAAAATCTAAAACTCACTCACTTATTCATCGTCTATACCTATATTAACCTACTAAAGATGGAACGACAGTACACCACTCCGTCTCTACGTCACAGTGCCCGTTTTGCGCTCCCTTCTTCTACTCACGCAGACCAACAACGGCTACGCATGTGTCTAAAAGCGTTACATAATCCTAAGGTTTTATTTTGCAGAACACTGATTTCATTAGCATTTTGTTCTGCTTAGTTTTAGGAAATTTGATTGCATTAGAAAAAGAAGAAAAAAAAGGAAGAAAAGAAAAAAAAAAACGGCTGGTGACAACCTGAAACAAACACACACTCATCTGCCCACAATCCATTTCGTATCCTGATACCCCATCATGTAGTGTGTGTTTAGGAAATATGACATGAAGTGATTGCGCAATTGAATAAACGAGTGCAATAAAGTCGCCGAGTCGGCACAGTTTTTCGACACCATGTCACACATCACTAGCGCTGTTTTTCTCTTCATTTTATTACATTATAAATCTTAAACGGCCCCATTTACGATCTCACGAAATGCAATATAACAGCCCACACGCAAACACGGCACAATCAAATCAGAGGCCCAAACAGGCAGCGTTATACAGTCCTTCCACGGTACGGAGTAAACTTTTATATCCCATGGGAAAAAAAAAAGAAATCAATCATGTAAAGCAGCGACTGATACAGAAACCACAGTAGTGTGTTCATGGTGAAGAGAGATAGCCAGGAGCGCTTCGATTGCACTGCTCACACAGTAAACACTGCACACCCACGCCCAGCCCTGCATGCTATCTCTGTTTGGGAGAGGACTGATCCCTGACCTTTGACCCTCCCCCCAAACAGCTAAACTGCAGAGTCGTTAAAAGGCGGCTCTTAATTCCAGACGAGTTCCCTCTTCACTGTGCGTTCTGAACTCCAGCGTGTAAATGTCGTATTTCTCGAGAGTCGGCTGACATTTTCCGTATTTGTCACTGGCCCAGAACTATGAAATTTTCCAAGAGGCGACGCTTTTTGCCCGTGAGTCACTCATAATCGATGCTGAACGTACAGAAGCGGTTCATTTCCATCTCGAGATCATCAAGTGAGAAAGAGTGCGCTGCAGTTCTCAGTGCGTGTAACAGAATGTCATATTCAAAATATTCACAGTGAACAGACACGATACTGATATTTTTTTGGCCCTGACAACCTTACTTAGCTCTAAAATTAAACCATACATTTCTAACATATTTCTGATATTCACAAAAGGAATAGGCGATGTTTTATTTCTGAAGTTACGGTTCATGCACAGGACTTGCCAGGGTCAGAAAAAAAAAAAGTTTATAATATATCTTCATTATCTTATCTTAATCGATTACATAAAAAAAGAAAAAAAGTTTCCAGAAAGGTCTGCGTGATGTCTGGTTGAGCTGAAATTCAGCATCTGAACATACAGTACTGTGCAAAAGTCTTGGCCTCTTATGTCTTCACATTTTCCTTCCAGAGAGCCAGACTTCCTTGTATTCGTAATGTAGTCTTGAAAACAGCGCTCTTCAGACTTCTTGAAGGACATTTTTGGCTCTCGTTTTTAGCCTGGTCCTTGAACCTGAGCAGTCTCGGAGGATTCCGTTTTGTTTGTATGAATCACTCAAACATAGAATAAAAATAAATAAATCAATAAATAAATAATTAATAAAAAAAAAAAAACATGGCTAATTTAAGGCATGAGAAACAGGTGCAGATGATGACAGATGATCAGGCTGGTGATTAGTATACTGCTGATGCTGAATGCTGAGTGGTTGGAACAGATGAGAGGGGAAATGAGGTCGCTGCTGAGGTTGTTACATAAACAACCAGATTTTAAATAGCAACTTTAGGCACTTTTGCAGCCTCGTGCAATGAAACATTTGTTACTGTTTCTTTTATTTAATCTATATAATTGAATTGAATTTAATTAAATACAATATGAAGTAATGTGAAGCGGCTTAAGACTTTAGGTATAGATATTTGGTGGATTAAACGGATATAAATTGTGCTACTTTACAGTGATTCGGGATATGAATTGCAATTCTTTTGTGTGTGGTATGATTTTTTAATTATTTCCAAACACTCTCTTATCATTGCGGTCACCGAAATCATCTGGTTTTCAGCCTGATCAGACAAGACCGATCAGCCCCGACATGACCAATTCTGTACAAAGTAAACGAGCCTCGGAGTTATGCAAGAAAACTCATTCTTATGTCGTGACGTTATTTAAAGTTGCGGCTTAAAAAAAAACAAAAAACAAAAAAACTACGATCAGCCTTTTCCTCCAAATTCGAAAACCACTGATTACATCCTCTAACACCAGTCTCGAAACACCAACGTGTTAAACGATAAAACCTCACTGATTCTTTATAGTCCTACATTAAACTATTCATACATTAACATCCCGTGTGGTAGGAGTAAATTTTTTGCTACGTTTATTTAGAAATAATAGTTACAGCGGATGATATAACAGCGCGACGTGCTGCTCAGTAAAAATGATGTGCAACAACTTTGCGTCCAAACTCTTGTAATTTGAAGGTCTCATTATAAGAGATTAACTTTTTTTTTTAATTATTGAAAAAATATTTATCGAAATGTAAATGTAATATTGAATCGTGATACTTACAGAATCGCAATAATAATCGAATCGGTACTTAGATATGGATATGGACCATAGCGTTTGTGGCGATTCCCGGTCCTGGTGTACGGTACAGTGAACTTTCTTTGATAAGTGCAATGTTTAACTGGAAAATTTTACTACAGAATAGCATTTCTTGGAAATTCTAGACAAACTTCTCTTTCTAAGCAGCTGTTTGACCCGGCGGCTTCGCCAGTCAAAACAAAGCCTCACAGTTTCTGTATGCACCCGTGTGGGAAGCATGAGGCCAAAGAATCCCACTACATCTCTCCCATCTGCCCACAAAACAACCAAGTGAAGTCTGCTTTACGTCATTATGCTAATGATTAGCATGCAGTAAATAAGAAGCCTGTGCGTGCTGATAGGGTTTCTGCTCTACTGCTGCTGATGGTGATGATGATAATGATGAAGATGATGATGCTGCTGCTGCTGCTGGGATCACACATGCTGTACATACAACGCAATCTGGTTTGGTTACGTCATTAGAAAAGTAAGAAAATAAAAGGAAATATAAAGAAAAAGAAAACTTTTTAATCCACCACAATAACATGTCAGTCTCCTGTTACTCGGGGGGGGGGGGAGGCTGGAGTACTGGAGAACCTGGTGGACAGGATGCAGCTCCTAGAGCTGTACATCACCATGCTACAGTGATTATGTGAGACGCTGTCATTTATTCCTTCCTTCCTTTTGTGAGAAAAACTGAAAAACACTTATACGGAACATCTGACAAGACTGAAGATACTAACGATCTAACAGGCATTAGTGAGTCAGGGAACATGTTTAGAGGTTAAGGCCACCACCCTGTCACCAAGGGAAGTATAGTTGAGTACACTGAACAATATGAGTTGTAGTGCAGCTCACTCACTCACTCAGTCAGTCAGTCAGCGTCTATACCGCTTTATCCGGTATAGAGGGTCCATGGGGACCTGAAGCTATCCCAGGAGACTTGGGGCACAAGGCGGGGTACACCCTGGACGAGGTGCCAATACGTCAGTACACACACACACTATATGCATGGTTTTGGACTGTGGGAGGAAACCGGAGAACCTGTAGGAAACCCACCCTGCACTAGAAGAACAAGCAAACAGGAATCGAACCCAGACCATAATGGTGAACTCATTATGCTGGTTCCCATCGATTAACTGATTATCAACACACTGTAAAGACACACTTACCCGGGACATGTCTTCTGGACTCATGAATCGGATCCGCATATCCGGGGACAACCCAGCGGCCTCGATGTCGCTCCCGGTTATGTCATCCTCCGACTCTTCGAAGGAAGACGTGGACGAGAGCCCGGCCGAGGACGAGCTGGAGAGTTTGCGCAGAGAGACGCGGGGGATCGGGGAGCCCCCGCAGCCGCTGTCCGAGCACGGGGACTCGCGGCCGGGCTGCAGGTCCAAAGATAACGTCCCGAAGCTCAGCGGGAGCTCGGCCACCTCCGCGTCCTCGGCTTGGCACGGGCTCGGGTCCGGGTCGTAGGTCACGATGAGTCTGGGGATGGTCCCGGGGAAACCCCGGTACTCCGAGAACCCCTCGCCATGGACGTAGTCCTGTTCAGGAGGGGAGACAGAGATGGAGATGTCCTTCGAGGCGGGCTGGACAGCTGGTGGGGTTTGAGTCAGGTGTGGAGGAACCAGGAGCCTGGTCGGTCCGTATGAGGAGAGAACCGGTGGTTGATATGGAACGGACCGGATCGGTGAGAACAGCCTTAATGCGGTCCCTCCGTTAAAACCGATATTGTTTATATTGAGGTCTCGGGGTTCCTCCATGTTCCACCACTCACGCGTCTTCCTCTCGTCGTCCTCCGCAGCTCGTTCTCCGCATTGTGAATCAGCCCACTCGCGCGCACCGAATCCCGCATCGATCGCTTCGCCCGTTTCCTCCCTCGCAACTCCGTCAAACTTACCGACCCGATCCGTTTCTGCGCTCGACTTCCTCTGCCCGTCTACCTCCAACTCATCTCCCCCCGCTCCTCCAAACCGCTCCTGACGCCGGTACGACTCGAGCCTCGGTGGCTGCTTGTTTTTCATCGAAATGTTGTCTGACCGGTGACTCCTGCTTCCCAAACAGGCGAGTCCGCAAACTTGTAGCGATCTGGCTGGGTCTCGGGCTGCGTTTCCGTTCGCGCGAGCCGAAGGCGCTGTCGCGTAGAACAACGCGCACACGAATTGACCCATCCTGCGTGCCGTACGCACATCAATCCGTCCACCCCTTTAAATACAAAATGGCGTCCTGTCGGCCAAATAGTGCACTAAGCAGTGTGCCTGTTCCACAATAGTGCGCGAATATAGCAAAGTGAGAGACGTTTGGATTTTAACCATAGTCTAGCCCGCTCTTCTGACTCTATTTATCTCCTCCCACTTCGTTTATAATTTTCTTGAGAAAAACAACAACAACAACAACAACAACACACACACACACACACACATTTTATATACATATACATTTTATTTATAAATGTATATACCATACCATACCATAAATCGTAGAATCATAGAGGTATCAGAAGTAGAAAATCTAGAAAAATTTATTTTATATGACTTACATAAATGAAATTCTAACAGGTTTTTGGAAAACCTAATACTTTCTAAATATCTTGTAATGTAATTTTTGAATACAAGAAAAAGGGGTATATACATTTATGAATAAAATGTATAGGTATATAAATTATACACACACACACACACACACATATTTTTTTATTCTATAAAAATATATAATTTATCCTCCTCCTTATCCCCTTTCTTTCTTTCTATGCTGGATTTTAACCAAATTTTGACCCACTCATTTTGGTCATTGAATTTCCTGAATGACAAAATCATTAAATTCGGTTATTTTTATTTGCTATAGAATGATTAACTATTTATCTATACTTTTCCTATTCTTTTATCACCAAATACATTCATTCTGTATTCTTGGGTGTACATATTAAATATTTAAACACACTTCACAGCTAGATCAGCTGGATCAGCGTGAAGTTTGTCAAAATGTATCCATCTAACTGGATGTTTGTGAATATGGATGAATATGGATACTGGGATATGTAATCAGCATCCAGCATCCAGAATTCTCACTCAGGCAGGAGGTTTGTCTCCCCCTTGTGTTGGAAATGAATAACAACACAAACAAATACACGCGCGCGCGCGCGCGCACACACACACACACAAAAACACTCCATCAACCATGTAGGAACCTCTGTAGACCAACTAGCACATGTTGACCACTGTATTTATTCCTGTTTCTGTGATTGTGGTAGTACCTGCGGAGGACATTCACATGCGCATTTACACACTGCAGCATTTTGGAAACGCCAGGGACCGGGTTCGATTCCTGCCCCAGGGTCTGTGTACATTGTGTTTGCATGTTCTCACTGCGTGCTTGGTGGGTTTCCTCAGAGTACTCCGGTTTCCTTCCACAGTTCAAAGATGTGTAGATTATCCTAATTGGCATTACCAAATTGCCTGTAGTGTGTGAAAGAGTGTGTGAGTATGTGAGTATATGTGGTCCCTGTGGTGGATTGGCACTCCGTCTAAGGTGCCTAAAATGTCCAAGGATAGTGAGTCTGTTACTGTGGGTTCTTTTAAGCCAACCTAAAATAAAGGCTAACTGTAGGTCTGTCTCATCTATTTTGTTGCTCTTTACATATCTATTACTGTGTATTATTTCTGTTTCTGAGACCTGCTAACAAAATATATACGCTAACAAATTAGCAAGCATCTAGATTCATAGATTTTCTTTTTTTCATGAGATTTGTTCATGAGGTTCCAAGCTAGGGGCTTGCTTTAGCGTCAATATATTTAGCTCTTTAGCCTGACTCTAATCTGAGGTGCTGTTTGAGCCAGTTTCATCATGGCGCTTGATGGGTTTTCCAAATGCACGTGACAATACTTTCTTACAAGAACTTTTCCACAACAGCTGACCTTGTTGTCCTAAAATACAACCGACTGTTATTGATGTGACTTAATTAGTTATTTCAGTGTTTGAAAGTAGTTAACTTAAATGTTATTTCATAGTATTGAAATATCAAGTAAGTATTTAAGATTCAAGATTCAAAAGTACTTTATTGGCATGACAAATATTTACATTTGTTTTTGCCAAAGCTCAAAAATAAGTCAGAATAAAATAACAGAAATATATGGATAAAAAAAGTTTTTTTTTTTTAAAATAGTACAAAATAGAATTATCCGTCAAGCACCATAATGTAACTGGCTCTCATGAAGGCCATACCAGGAGGGCGAGGCCAAAACCTACCTTTGCCGCAGACGAGAAGTTCATTTATATATATATATATATATATATATATATATATATATATATATATATATATATATATCAGTGATTCTTGAGATCAGGGACAAAAACAGGTTTTGATTTTCTAAAAAAAAAACTTCATCATTTTAAAACCCAGTGTACACATATATGTTAAATGAGGGTTTGGCTATGTAACCATGTTTTGGAACAATCTCCCAGTTTAATTTTTTTTATATAAATTAGAGGTTTGCGAGATCAGCCCTGGATTTTTGTCAACACCATCAGACACATAGAAATGGCTATAAAATTATTTTTAATTAAGTTATCATAGATATTTAGACTTTTAGCATTTTTTAATTTTCTTAATCACATAAAAATGTTTTTAAATGAACCATATTACCTTTTAAAGGTTAGATTAATCAATGTTTAATGATCGCGGTTTAGGTTGTATGGACTAATCAATTTATCATTTAATTTCCATAATGAACAGTGATACTTAGAAGCATAAAAATTACACAATAACTTTGAAAATGCAACCATTTTAATAACAAATATTCTTGAGGGAACAAAACAGCTCATCTTTAAAAAAACAACAACAATATATCATTCTGACGGAGTTGACAAGGCATCAACGGTGTTGACACTAAACTGACTAAGCTTGTAAGAAACAGAAAAATATTTCATTCAAAAGGAACATTGAACTCTCACAAATATCATAACATTGCAAGATATGAACAAAACACATTATATAACCGAGGAGCATTTCTTCTCAGCTCTGCAGTCATTGCATGGTGGAAGAGCAGTGATCTTTTGATTAAAGGATTTCTGAGTTGGCTCCCTTGAACCATCATCTCTGTTTTGGTTCGAGGTGAGTCCTGTGTTTTCTCATTTTGAATACGTTTTTCACGTTCAAGTCGCTTTCTCAGCTTGTCCCTCTCTTTTTTAACTTTTCAAGTTTGTCTTTCAGTGCTATAATCTCTCTGGAGTGTCTTTTTCTAGTTTTGCGTCTTTCCGGTTCATCAGCAACTAGCTGTCTACTACTCCTTGGCTCCTCAAAACCGATGTCCAAAGGACTCTGTGGTGGGGCGTTTAGATGCTGGCCTTCCTGTGCTTTGTTCTTGCGTTCTCTTGACTCTTTCTGTGCTTGTTTCCAAAACCTTCTCTTATACCTCTTTTCTCTTTCTTCCAAATCACTGATGTTTTTTATTTTGCTCTCCTTCACCCTATTTCTCCACCTTTCCCTCTCCTTTCTCAGCAACTCTTCTTTCTACTCAGGCTGGCTATAAATTTTTTGTCGCCTTCTTTTTTGATACTCCCTATTCCTTCTCTTTCGTTCCTCAACTGATAGCTTCTACCTAGCCATTCTAGTCTAAAATGCATACCATTATGTCAGTATACTTTTCTGATGGATAAGCATAAGCTGCAAATGATGGGTAATCATAAGCAACACCTTATTACATAAAGTACTCGAGAGGCTATGAAAATGAGATTCAATTTAAAACATAAAGCTATATGGCAATTGGTTAAAATTCAACACATAAAACTGAGCAACAGTAATATCAAATGTTTGGTTAGTAATATAATTGAAGTAAACTACACTAAAATGAGGAATAATGCACATAATGGCATTTGTCAACACCGTCAGACATAAATCCTGATGGTGTTGACATCTGACGGAGTTGACAAAATACCATGTTTCCTCTCATAACACATGTGCTTCTCACATGAGCCATCTTGTTTATCATTCATTGCTTGTAACCTTTGAACTTTACTTAAATTAAGCATTTATAACAGAAATTTCCATAGAAATCTTACATTACATTGTTTATGGTGTTGACACACTATGGTTGTGACATGCAAAGTATTAACAAGTAGGTATAAAATTAAAAGAATATTAAAAAACTAACCAGAGCTAGAGTGGTCTCATGGCATTTCAAAGAACAAGGAAGTGATAAAGGGGTCCTCAGACTTTTAGCTGCCCTCATTAATTACTGATTTTTTTTTATTTTAAAAAAAGGTCTGACGGTGTTGACAAAACCCCAGAACACAAGTTAAATCGTCTTAAAACTACATTAAATCAGTTTTTCAGCTTTAACTTTTGATGCTCATTAAATTAATTACTGAAATACTTACACATAGTAAATATAACATTTAATTTAAAATTACTTTTAATTGTTTTTAAGCTATTGTAATGTAATGACACCTGCTTCCGGACAAGGGTTTTTACAGACACTGTTTACATATCATATCATTTAGAATGAAAAACATTTATAAAACAACATGAAATAATATTTATTTGTGCTTTCATTATCCTTTTTAGTCTTCTGGCTAAGTGTATATGTAATATTAAGTATTTTTCTTACCCACAAACTGTGTTTTATCTGGTGGACATGTTTTGTCCCTGATCTCAAGAATCACTGATATATATAATGAAAGAGTACAGACATTTAAACTCATAAAAACTATTTTCAAAAAAAGTAGTTAAGCAAGGGTAGTAATAATAATTATAATAATAATAATAATAATAATAATAATGTATTGTTCTTGTGTAGAAAATGTTAAGTGGTACTTTGGATGGATGGATGGATACTTATGCTTGGAGTGATATTACATCATTCATGTCTTTGTTTTCCTGTAACTGCACACCACATTATGTTTTACTTCCCTCACACCACAGCAATTTAGCCATGATTACAATTTTGTCCGTTTATAATAATGGGTGTCACTAGCGTGCGGAGTTAACCGGTTTTGTTCTACGGTTTCATTTGCGTTACACTGTGTACTCACGGAAGTTTAAGGGATGTGAGAAAAGAACAGCTTGTGCTGAGGCATGTGTTTAAACAAGTGATGACGAAAGCCAAGCTCACTCTCTAGTTAAACTGAATGTTTACAGACATGTCTAATCATGCAGAACATCCTGATCCATCAAGAACGAAACACATGGCTAGATCGTCACTTCTGGGAATGAGTAGTGACTTATCAAGAGCTGAGTCACAAACTGTAATTCCATATCTGATTATAAACATATTTGACATTAAGTGTTGATATAAACCGGAGACATCATTTCAGACTCAGTTACTCAGACATCTTTATGCTGATCAAGGTCAAAGTGAATCTGGGGCCTTTCCCAGGGTCACTAATCATGAGAGAAGAATATAAATGCAGAGCCTTTGTACACAGACATGGACAACATACATACTGTAGAAACCATGCACAGGCAGTAACCTGATCTACAGATCAAACCTGTAACCTTGGAGCTTTGTGGCATCAACACTACCCTCTATGGTATGGTGATGTCTGTCATGGAAGTGCCATCAGCTAGGTTTTCAGCAGGTGACATTCCCCTGATCATGCTCACAGCTGTCTCGATATTTGCTTATAATCACCAAGTGTTGGTTCTGTTGTATTCAGTTCTAACGTCTGTTGTGATTTTCACTTGTTATACATACCTGTATTATACTGTGGTTTAATATGTAAATAAGTATCGCAATAATTAGCATGTTTCGTCTCATGTTCATACTTTCTGTTCATGTTTTAATTAAAAAGATCCACAGTTGAGTCTGTATGTGCTTTGTTAATGGGCTTTCTTTTCCGAAAAAAGTTTGTCAATTTTATATTCCAGTAAAATTCACTTAATTCTTCTTCTTATTATTATTATTATTACTAGTAGTAGAAATAGTTTTAATATAAGTCGTGTTCAAATCAACCTGGGAATTGTAAAAAAAAAAAATAATAATCTTGCAAATGAAGGCATAAAACTGATTGACATTTACAAAAAAATTCAAGCAAGTCCCTTAGCCGTACAGCATGATGCAAATGTTTTAAAGAAGGCTCAATGGCTTAGTGGTTAACAAGTTTGCCTCACCCCTCCTGGGTTGTGGTTCAAATTCCACCTCCTAATCCAAACCTAATACGACACTCTTAAACCAGATTTGTAAAAAAAACAACACCCACTGTAGTGGAGTTATTTTCCAGTTTAGATAGAGTACTTTCTTAATCCCAAAAGGAAAAGAGATACACATACGTTTATTTTCTATACTATTTTCACAAAAATGTGTTAATGTGAGTTTATTCAAACACATTTAAATCTCACCTGAAAATCATTTACCATTGAAATAAAATCAGAAAAAAAAAAAAATAATAAAATTGCTGAAAGAAAACAATCCAGGGTGAAGGACGATGCTCAAGGGTCCAACAGTGGCTTTGGTGCTCAAAAACCAGGGACCTCCTGGTCTGCAGCCCAACATCTTAATCACTGAGCCACCCCTGCTCCTATAGGATGCTACAGTATATATGACCTGATTAAAATTTAAATATCAATAAACATTTTCCTCCACTATTTGATTCTCATATCACTATGGACATTGCTGAGAATCTGTTTGTGGATCTCATATGTCTTCAATAATTTTTAGTAAAGAACTGGCTTGTAACCAAATTCACAAAACAAATACCCTACACACTGATAGACACGTGCAATATTACACAGCCAGCAAATATTGTGTTTCTGTCGTTTGTGTAATAAATAGCGAATGTGCTGTAAATATTTTCTCTGTGACAGCATGTTAGCAGTAAATCTTAGCTTCTTTTTATGGATGCACAAGCCTGCACACACCTGTGCACAAGCTTGCGCACAAAAAACCCTAAAGTCTGTGCATTAGTGGAGAGAGTTCCAGGTATCACCTGTTAAATACGCCAAATATTAAATGTTTTATTTGGGTGACTAAAGGCGATTAATAATCTATACAGAATTATTTTCTTCATTGGCACAGAACTGAATTACTCACTCACTCACTCACTCACTCATGCATTGTCTATGTCTATATTGCTTTATCCAGTATACAGGGTCAAGGAGGACCTGAAGCCTATCCCAGGAGACCCAGGGCACATACTTAAACTCACACGCAGTAGGAAAACCGGAGTACCCGGAGGAAACCCACCAAGCACGAGGAGAACATGCAAACTCTATGCACACAGAGGTGGGATTTGAACCTGACTGGGAATCGAACCTAGTCCCTGGAGGTGCAAGGCGACAGTGATAATCCCTAAGCTACCATGCTGCCACAATTGAATTAAATTTAATTAAATCACATTTTGTCAGAGATTTAGTAATGCCCACTCATAACTCTCCTAACAAACAATGCAGACTACAAATATGGATAGCAGCCTCTACACTTCCCACAATGCATGCAGCTTGTCATGTTCACAGCCACTAGACATTTACTCTCTCTGTCTCTCTATTTCTATCTCGCACACACACACACACAAAATTTTTTAATTTTGTTTCTCTTTATTAAAAAAATGCTAAACTGCATTTGCAACCAGATCATCCTTTTATTCTAATACATTAATTGGAAAAAATAGGGGCGTGGACTGAATTGTATTTCACTTAAATATTTCATGACACGCTGTCTGGTTAGGATTAAATCAACAGATTTCACTTTATTTGTTAATAATAACTCAAATATGTCCTTGTTTTTATCCTCATAGTACTTATAACATACAAGGATATTTTTTTTTAATTGTCCTAAATAAAGTCACAGAATTTTAAAGAATGTCCTGGTGCAGGATTTTAAACAATTCAATGACCTATTATAATGGCCACTTTATTTTGGTATCCTATTGTCCCTTTCATTCCATTCCTGCACTAAAACTGTGAGGTTTATTCTTTCTTGTCTGCTCACGTAGTCCCCCCCCCCCCCCCCCCCCACACACACACAAACTCTTTTAATTAGAAATTCTTTTTTTATGACTTAAATCTCAAATTTAATATTAAAATTCTACATTAACACAGCAATAACATTTTTACAGGCCCCTCCAGGAAAACATCCAGCATATTAATCCAAGGATTTAAGAAAGATAACATTACAGAAAACACGTCTATGATAAAACACTGTTTCCCACTTTCCTTCAGGTTGTCTAATGCCAGTACCACTTTTCGCTCATATGAAGGCGCCATCATTGTGCTTTTCCTTACAGAAGAGTGTGAAAAGCTGGGGGTGGGCCTGGGGTTCGGACAAACCAACCCTTAATGCATTCAGTTCTTTTGTATAAAGGAAATGCACCATGCCATAATGGGGTGGGAAAGGGGGAAAAAAAGAGAAATACGAGGGCGGCGGGAGACATACAAAGCAACACAGGCACATCATCTTCTAACCTGCATTCATCTCGTCCCCTCTGCATTTACATCATCCTTAACATTTAATTCATTTAAAAGTAAAGCAAATTCTCTCTGTTTTGTGGGGGTGAAAAACCAAGAATGCTTCATATGCAGGCTTATTGGTTTCCTGATAAGTGAAATGACGACACATGCTCATGACTGACTGGAGCTGGCAGGGTGATAAGATCAACGTCGCATTAAGAACAGACGACAGATGACAGGTAAGGTGTGTTAATGAGTTTTGGCTCATTGTATGGAGTGCAAGTGAAACATTAGATGATCTTTGTTAATGTTTATGTTTGTACTGAATATTGGTACCATATGAATTTGTACTGTATATGGTATAATGGTCTACAATAAAATCAGTGTCCTACTAGAACTATGCAATACTAAAATGTGTATTTCATTACTTTAGTGTATAATTAAGGTTATTTTTGTTTAACCTCCATATACAAAAAAAAAAAAACCTTCTGTGATTTGAGACCCACTTTACACCAGCATTGTGGTTCATATTCATTGTGTTGAATAGAAATAAATATTAAAAGCATTAGAAATTCATGAATCTATAACCAAAGCTATATTAGCATTTTCCTCTTTTTTGGTTGCCAGCATGATTATTTAAATAAATGTTAAATATATTATAATTGCACACCAGGAAATCGCAAAATAACCTATTTAAAATAATTAAAATAAATGTATTTTATGCAAACGCCCCCCCCACCACCAGTAGAAAGCCCAGTGTTTTCAATCTTTGTCGACTCTATATGTGCCTATGTCTCACACTCTGTTTCTCACCACATCCTGTAAACAAAACTGTGAAACATCTTTGTCTGGACCACAGCTAAGCACAGAAACCACTAACATTCTTCAACTTAACAATAACGCCGTCTTTTATCCAAACAACTTGTGTGAAATTACCATGACTCTATCGAAGTATTATTTTATGGTTTCAAATCAATAAACATTTCTCCTGTACTTAACATCGCACCTACTGTAAATACATTTTTAGTTTAATGAATAGTACTCATTTGTGTTTACAATATATATAGAGAGAGTTTGAATGTATTGTTACTTTGTTTCTGTACTTAAGTCTGTTTTTTTTTAAAAAGTATCAGTAATAGGGTGTTTAAGTCAAATCGGGAAATTTCTTGTTCAACAAGACGTAAAAGCGCAGTGTGGTGATGAGACTGTAAATTAGCTGCAGTAAATCATTTGAATGGTACGAACGTTTTAAAGAAGGCCGTACATCCGTGAATGACGATCCTGGCTAAGGTGGCTTGGAGCCCACTGCAGTCCTTCCTGTGAACACTGAGCGAGTGGAATGCCTGATCCTTGAAAATCATCAGACAACTTGTCGCCAACCTGCAGAAGAGACACATATGTCTGTGGGAGCTGTACACACTCATTCACAAATACCACTTGCACATCATGGTAACTCGGCTGGAAATTCATTCCCTGTACAGTCCTGAACTCACTCCAAGCCATTTCTACATGTTTGGGCTATCAAAGGATTTCCTGGGAGGCCAGCTGTGAGCCAGTGTACTTGAGAAATCTTTCTACCTTAATGGTATCCAAGGACTAGTCAAATGCTGGGATAAGTGCATTAGAAATAATGGTAGTTTTTACTCTCATACCTGTGTTCTCTTATTCTTTACAATCAAAATTCTCAGTTTGACTTGAATGCTACCTGTAATTTACTCTAAATTCTTTTCTACCCATTTTTCTTTTTAAATATTCAAATTTAAAGGATAAGCCTTGATTTTTGCCAATCTTGTAGTTGTAAACCACACCCAGTAAATTGCATATCAGAGAAGAGACCAAAGCATTTCTTTAAAGGAGTATGTACTGTAACACACCACTGAATGTATCATATTCCATTTATCTGGAATATGCGTTTGTAAAATTTAATGAGAATTTTAATTTTGTGTCTGCCTTTATAAGGAATCCTAACTAATCTAAACTTAGAAAACATAACAATAACATAACATAATAACAACATAACAGAATAATAATAATAATCATTTTAACAGTGAGGATAAAAAAGTAATACGCTTCATTGTAATCAACTGCATTATGACACATCGCTATTAGTATTCAGCTAGATCATATTATTTCTTTGTTCCACAGACATTAATTCATATCATCAGTAACTAAAATCAGTGTGTTTTAACAAAGATTAATTTGCATGTATTTTTCTTTGATTTGAATTTTACAGTTTATACATTCACTTGCGTAAATTATCTGAACCTTTATATATATTAAGAGTTTTAACTTATTAATGAAGTATTTCACTTTTACTTGATTATTTGAAAATTTGGGAAGAAAATCTTTCCAAATTACTCCAGTTCATACATCAGTTCAAACTGAATGAAAAACGTTTCCTAAAGTTGTCACAATACATATGCAGTACTGGGCAAAAGTCTTGAACCACCCCTCATTTCTTCATATTAAATTAAATTATGTAGATTAAATTACAGAAATGGGACCAAATGTTTCACTGCAAAGTGCCGAAAGATACAATTTAAATTTGTTGTTTGTGTAACAACTTCAGCAGCAACCTTATTTCCCCTCTCATCTGTTTCAACCACTCAGCATTCAGCGTCACTAGGATATTAATCACTGGTCTGATGATCTCCTGTTTCTAACTGGTTCATGCCTTTAGTTAGGTTGGTTTTTATGGTTGAATGATTATAACTTAAATCATTCAACCATGGCTTAACAAACAAAAAACATTTCTATAAAACGTATCAGGTACAGGTACAGGATTGAAAATAAGAGTCAAAATGTGGCAAAAATAAAAACCGAAAGTCTTTCAGGACGCCTGGGGAAATATTCCTTAAGACTACATTACATACATGCTGAATTTGCCCAGTAATGTATAACTTGCTAAGTAAATAACTTGTTGCTACTTACTAGTAACTAGGACAGGATTGCTGCAGCACACATTGAGACTTCAATTTACAATACAACATTTTATATATGATTCTGTACTGTTGGAACTGTATCTTAATTTTTTTCTACAGAGCAGATGAATTTCGAGACAAAAAGCTACTTCTGAGATTGATATGATGGCGAGCATCAGTCTATTAATTTTGCTGCTTCACTATGCGTCCACGTGCTGGGCTTTCCTCCCCAACTACTGGTCTCGGGTGCTGACATTGTCATGGGATTCTTCTACACACCAGTACATGACAGAGCAGGCCGTGCTCAATGTCACTATGGAGACTATTAACATGATGCCTGAACACTTTGGAGGTCAAGAGAAGGTATGTTCTGAAGGCGATACTCATCACTCAATGTATGCTCTAAGTGGTGCTTAGTTTAATGTTTAGCACTGATTTTTATACTCTGTTGTAAGCATTTTTTTTTTCCTCTTCTTTTTCTCAATACAAATACATTTTAGTATTTTTTGCATGGTAGCTCATGCTTGAATACATACAAATTTGAATGTTTCATATAATAAGGAAAGTATATGCTTATTCCCATAATCATTGACATGTGCTCATTTGTGTTAAAACCAGCTTGACCTGGGTCGGGCATTTTGGAAATCCATGGGCGAGGTGGTCAACGCCAATGCTGCTATGGACTTCCTGAGTTCTACGCGATCTGACCCGGTATATCACTTTGACTCAGAGAGAGTGGAAGGAAGCATAGAGATGATGAGAGACTTCTGGAAGCAGGTGGTTCTGTTGACTCAGAAGAAGGATTATCAGGGAGCAAGATATATCATGGGACAGCTCCTCCACGGGTTACAGGTTAACAGATTTAATTTAACAGAGTAATTTGTCACACATAGTCCACTGAAAATATAATGGGCATTCAAGTCAAATTGGGAATAGGAACCATATACAAAATCAACACCAATTGGAAGAACTCAACTGGGAGTTATTCCCACATCCCCTGTACAGTCCTGACCTTGTTCTAAGCCATTTCCACATGTTTTTTTCCACATGCCATTAAAGGAGTTCCCGGGAGGCCAACATTTCAGTCATGAAGCAGGCAGTCTGATCATGGCTCCGGCGTACTGAAAAAAACCTTGACTGTATCCTAGCACTAAAGAAATGCTGGGATAAGTAGCAGGGGATTATATACGGATAAATAAAGGTAGTACTTTGTAGTAGTAGTAGTATTTTGTACAATCAAAAGTCCCGGTTTGATTTGAAGGTGCCTTGTATTTTTGGTCAAGTTAGAAATTGTGTACCTAAAATGGAATCCATGATAAAATTAGAATGTGAAATATAAAATAATGTTAATGTGTAATACAATGTTTTTAGTAATAAAAGTAATTTGTGTGATTATGTGTGTAGGACTTCTATAGCCATAGCAACTGGGTGGAAATGGGACAGAATACCGAGTACCTTCATCTGTTGCATTCCAAAGAGCCATCAGTACCTGTAGCATCAGGTGACCTGAACAACATGCACAATGACCTATACGTAGTAGGACTACTTCTATGCTATATACTTTACATTACAGTTTGCCTAAATACTGTAATGTTTGGTTTCAGAGGACACTCCTACCTGTGCTGCCTGCCATCGGTTCAGTTGTTATAATAATTTATTAGAAGAGCTTGTCAGGGGTTCACCAAAGCTTCTTCTGACCACTGGATACTTTAGTAACTACCCACCCAAACCTACTGGTAAGTTCACTCCTAAAGGGCCAGACTCCATGCCCTCCACACAGACTAAACATTCCCATCCCAACTGTGTTTGGATGAACCACATTCAACATTTTATGTATTAACTTTCGAATCTCAAAATATGATTCTCAACAATTTTCACTGAGTGTTGTAGGGGGCTTGGAGCCTATCCCAGGAGACTTAGGGCACAAGGCAGGGAACACATTGGACAGGGTGTCAATCTATCTTAGGGCACACACACAATCACACACACTCACATGCTCATGCACACACTATGGGCAATTTGGAAACTCCAATTAGCTTAACCTGCATGTCTTTGACTGTGGGAGGAAACCCAACAAGCACCGAACATGGGGAGAACATGCAAACTCTGCTACCCACTAAACCACCGTGCTGCCCAAAATATCATTGTGCTTGTTTTAATTAATAAACTGTTGTTGTAACAATTAAAATTAAATCCTTAGTCCTAACAGTCTACTATAGTAGTTCTATTAGTGCTGTAAAACAACAGTTTATGCCATTTTA
The DNA here is from genome assembly GCF_024256425.1 of Clarias gariepinus. NCBI lineage: Eukaryota > Metazoa > Chordata > Actinopteri > Siluriformes > Clariidae > Clarias > Clarias gariepinus. The sequence goes on along the minus strand of NC_071106.1, from coordinate 11,043,966 downwards.
ACTAGCCATTTTCAATTATTTTCAGTGGTGAAAATAATGATGTATGATTAAATAATAGTAATTAAATGCTATTGTTTCTCAAGAAGATATTATTTAGATGACATTTCTTTAAAAAAAATCTTCATCATTATATACTGAAATGCAAAGGCTGTACCAAAAGTAATGCAAAAGTGGGAAGAATCTTTTTATTAACTGATACAGGTCATTCAAATTGCACATCTTGGTAGAATAACTCTTACTCTACACAAAGTTATGCCAAGTTATTACACATGCCTCTGCTCCATCGCTGATCCCATCTCTCAAATCCTCTTTGAAAATCCCATTTGTTACAGTTGATGGTCTACCACTTTAAGGCAAAGCACTGACCAAAAAGACAAAGTTTTTTGTTTGTTTGGTTGTGGTCAGTAATACTGCTTCATATTTAATTATAACTGGTTTTAGGGTTAATAATAGTTAGGAACATGCTCGAAGTGGCTATGTAATTTGTTTACAACATTTTAATTGGTTTTAGAGAAAAGAATTATGAAGTACTTTTTTTTAACCATAACTTATCATAAAACCATTTTAAAAAGCATAAAAAAAGTTTTTGTTAAGCCTATGTTTTTTTTCCCATACGGCTAGCATAATGATTATTGACCCAACCGACTAGCTTCATTCCTTTCGTTCCTTCACTACGCCCAGAACAACACTGAAAATCAACATTTGCTAGTAAACATTCTACAGTTTTTTTTAAATACCAGACATACTGTAATATCTAACAAAGCCTGTATGATCGTTGTTAGTACTGTATTCACTTTAAGATTTAATTGGTGTTTCTTAGGAAAGTGCAGCCACGGTGGTATCCTGGACAGCAGTCGTCACCAGGCAGCTGAGGGTGGCATTAATAAGGACAGCACTTCCCCTCTCTTCTCCCCACACCACTTCCTCCACAAAGAGGCTGCACAGCTTGCTTCCAAGGCAACAGTCCGAGTGCTCCGGGACCTCAGAGATGAGCTGGGGCCCAAGAGCTTCCTCAGGTCAGAGGTCAACATAAATTACTCTTTTCAAGAGACTTTACCGTGGTATGACCCAGGAAAGTAGCTCCATTTCATTCATTATAATTTTTGGTCAGAAAACCAAAATACTGCAAAAACTAATCTTTTTACTTCTTAATCATAGAAAAATATAGCTAGCCATCTTAGCACAAAAATATATTACAGCTTTTCTTCTGACTGCTAGCATATCACAGTATAGCATCTGACATGAGACTCCAAACATGAGGTTCCAAACCTGGAAAGACATTGTATTCAAATACAGTACATACACTTCAATATGGAGTTGGTTCCCCTTTTGCAGCTATAACAGCTTCCACTCTTCTTGGAAGGCTGTCCACAAGATTTGGGAGTGTTTCTGTGGGAATTACTGCCCATTCATTCTGTATAGCATTTACAAGAAGGCCTGGCTCGCAATCTCCGTTCCAATTCATCCCAAAGGTGCTCGATGGGGTTGAGGTCAGGGCTCTTCCACACTGAACTCATCAAACCAAGTCTTTATAGTCCTTGCTTTGTGCACTGGAGAACAATAATGTTGGAATAGAGAAGGACCTTCCTCAAACTGTTGCCACAAGGTTGAAAGCATAGAGTTGTCCAAGATGTCTTGGTATGCTGAAACGTTAAGATTGCCCTTCACTGGAAATAAAGGGCCTAATTGAAACACCTGAATTCAATAATTAACAGGTTTAGACAAATACTTTTGTCCATATAGTGTATCTAACTCGTACAATTACACCATTATACCAAATATATATATATTTTCCAATACACAACGCTCGAAATGTTATTAGGCATTTTTCATGTGTTATAATAAATAATCAGTGAATTGTTTGGGTATTTGTATATATTTTCCAGGTTCCTCAGTGTCAAACAGCTTCCAGCTTTGGTGTTTGTCATGGACACTACAGGTAGCATGTTTGAGGAGATTACAGCTGCTCGTCTTCGTGCCCTGTCCATCATTCAGGCACGAGCAAAGAACCATGAACCTGGACTTCCTGGCACCTTCTTACTCATCCCCTTTCACGACCCAGGTAAAAAGAGGAACACATTTTAGAATTGTGCTTGTACATAGGTTGGATATATACAGTACAACAACCCAACATATAAAATGTATAAGGTATAATGTGTAATTTTTTCAGATGTAGGGCCGGTGATGGAGACAGATGACCCCAACGAATTCCAGCATTTCATGGAGAACTTATTGGCTCTTGGTGGGGGAGATGAACCAGAGATGTGTCTATCTGCTGTTCAGGTAACCCTAGGGAAAAAGGACCAGAATTTATTAAGCATCTTAAAAGGAAATTGATGAATGATAATGTATTTAAATAGCAATGTTTCTTTGCCACAATGTGATTTTTAAATGGTATTTTTGAGTAAAAAGCAATAATAAAAACTAACTTGGTTTCTGTCTATTTGTATTAACAGATTTTAGAACTGCATTGGCCAATCCTACTTGCATTCACACATGGTTTCAATAAGTCAAACTTTTTATTTTTTAATTATATAAAGATAAAAAAAATAGTATGACATAGTTATAAGAAATCCTTTAATTACCCTTAGGTATGATCTTATATCATGTTTTAGATCAGTGTTTCCTGGAGTATAGACTGCAGCCCCTTAGTGAGCCAGGAGATGTCAAATTCAAATTCACATTTTATTTGTTACATACACAGTCAGACCCAGTATGATATGCAGTGAAATGCTTATAATATGTCATATGTAAAACTTTCTTAATTGTAATTAGGTTTAAAATTCCCATAAATTGTTTTTGATTAAGTGTTTACATAAAAAAACTAACCAGGACTAATAAAACAAAGCAATGAGTCACATTTAGATGACATACTATTCTTCATTTATCTTTGTTATGTGTATTGATTATAGCTGTGATTAAAGGTTTATGTGGGCTGCAAAACATTTTGCTAAGTTTGGGAATGTCAGTTTTAGATAAAATGAGTAGAGGTTTAAGAAACTATGAAAAGTGTTGACACAGGTGGAAAATGATACTTTTAGATTTCATCAGCCTCTGGAATTACAACCATGTCCGTGACTTTGGCTTTGATCAAAAGGACATATGTTCAAATCCCAGCACCACCAAGCTACCACTGTCGGAACCCTAACCTATTCAGATGTGTAATGTGATGTTTAAGTCGCTCTGAATAAGGGTGTCTACCAAATGCTGTAAATGTAAATATTTCTAAACTTGTATATGGTCTGCCTTTGCAAGAGAGCTGTGAGTCAGAAAAGCATGTGGTTACTCTATAAACAGATCTTAAAATACAGACACAGTTTGTAGGAAATGCCATGTGAGATGTGTAAACCTGATACAAACCTGTTAGAATCCTATCGAGACATTTTTCGGTCACTCATTTTGTGCGTCTCTGTTTCAGCTGGCTCTTATCCACAGCCCACCTCTGTCTGAGATTTTCGTTTTCACTGATGCATCCCCAAAAGACAGCCACCTGTACAACACAGTCAAAGCTCTCGTTTTGGAAAAACAGAGCAAGGTAACACACATACACATACCCACACCCACACCCACACACAGTCACAAAAAAAGGAACACACTTAAATTTCCACATCAGAAAAAAACACCCACTGTTTCTTAAACAGGTGACCTTTCTGTTGACTGAAGACCCAATTCATAGTGAGAAAGTGAGAAGCAAAAGGAAAAGAAGGGCAACCCTGTCTTCTGACAGATTCTCTCTGTACTCCTCTCTCTCTTCCTTATCTGGAGGCATGACCATTTTCACAACTAACAGTGATATTCATAAAGCTTCAGCCATTGTTGAAGACAGCACCACTTCCAGCAAGGTAAAACAAAACGAAAACAACAACAAAAAAAAACTTATGTTCCACAGCAAAATGAGTTTCACTAAATTAACATTAAATCATGTTTTTGTTATCACAAGTATAATAATGTGACTTAAATAAAAGTATGTATATATAGTTGTAATTTGGTGTTCTCCTCTGCAGGTGACTCTATTTCATGGAGAAAGTAATGCAGATTCATTACACTCCTTCGCAATCGACCAAGCAGTCAGATCTGTCAGGATCCATATTGCTGGAAAACTCACACAATGTGTCCTAATTAACCCTAAAGGTAAACAGCACATAAGGGAGGCCACACCCATATTACTTTACCTGTGTAAATAGTATAAAGGCATCAAAGACAATGAGAACGTATTATAAAATAACATATAGTTATTTAATTATATTTTACAAAAATGTAATCCGTTATTCAGACAATTTATGTAATCCGTGAGCCAGACAGTAATATGTGTGTGTGTGTGTGTGTGTTTGTGTGTTAGTGAAAGTCGTCCTACAAGCCCTGCCCCTGATAACCCGCCCCCTCTGTTATTTGTTAGCAAATTATAAGTCAAACTTTGCTGAGTGATTATGGTAGAATAATTATAAAGATCTTGACTAAAACAACATGAAAACAACAGAAGTCACAAAGGAGTTTTCATTTTCTGCAATGGAAAAATACTCTAACTAGTTATTTTTTTCAGAAAGTAATGCTGTAATGTAACTGATTACTTTTTAAGGACAGTAATTTTGTAATGTAATTAGTTACTTTAAAAAGTAACATCCCTCAACACTGGTCATAAGTCAATGTGTGACGCAACAAGCAAAACCTTTCCTCCAAAACTGGTCAGGTACAGGGACTGGCCTGAAAATGAGAGCCAAAATGCACACAAAAGAATTTCAGCCAAAATATCCAGAACACTAATAAACTAAAAAAAAATTTCTCTTAGGAAGCAAAATAGGAAGAAATTGTGGGGTGGGGTCAAGACATTTGCACAGTAAGGTATAACCGTCATGAACCAAAAAAATTCCTAACTTGTTAAAATAATTTTAACAACTTGTAATGTAAGATTTCGCAAATTTAAAAAGTTGGAATGATGAAATCTAATAATGAAGGTGGGTATACATGTGTGAGCAAAGTTAGTTTATACTTCAACGTTACGTAATATTACTTTGTATAGTAGCTAATGTAGGCTATATTATAAAAAAAAAACCATCATGTGTAACATTACATTGGACTCCCTATGAAACTGTCTATAGATGTATGCCAACAAAATCTCTATTTCTCTCTGTCTCTCTCTCTCTCTGTTAGGTGCTCATCAGTCTCTTCTTAGTGAAGCAGGTCCTCTGGGTGAGATGGATCAATCTGATGGTCTGTACCGGGTCAGACTTCTACCACATGTAGAATCTGGCCAGTGGCAGCTCAATGTCACCTCCCATGGACCAATCACATTTAATGTCTTAGGTAGGCAGCTGTGACTACAGTCTACAGTCCAGGATCACATTTCAAACCTGATTTTTTTTTTTTTACAGTATGTTATAACATTAAGGCGCATGTAATAGGCTGTTCACTTTTATTGAACCATTTTAAGACTTTGCAGCTAAGCAAACCAGAAAAAAAAGCAGAAGCAGAATTTATCATTAAATGCAAATGATGTCACCACTTGCTCTTTTTTTAAATAAATGAGGGGATTATATTAATTAACAAATTCATAAATGTCAGACAGTATGTGATTTCTAGATGTCATCCACACTACAGTAAATAAATTATCGTAGTTAGACCTATATAATTAAAATTGACCAAAGTTTTCCAAATTTCCATTATCCAAAATGAGGAATCTCTATAAACAATGCAGGATTTGCATTTTTTTTCTTTTAGGAGAAAGCACACTGGATTTTTTCTATTACTTTGCAGTTGAGGCAAATGAGACTCACCCAGGTCTGCGGCGAGTAGATGGCAGTCCTATTGCAGGTAAGTTTACTGGTTTATTTAAGCATGTTTTTTGACAGACATTTAATGAGATGTATATTTCAATATATTTTTAGGACAGCATATACCAAATTGCTGCTCAGATTTGTTCTTTGCCATAGTATCAACCATAACTAGGTCCATCTTGAGAACTTAATGACCCACTTCATTAGGTGTGAAATTATCATGGTTATCATAACTTCAACAAATTATACAAATTATACACACAAGCACAAAACAATCTAATCTATGTAGGCTTTACTGAAAATGTTTCTGGAAATTACTTGTTAATTCTTTCAAGGTGCTTGCAGTACATGCTTATGGGTTGCATTTGACCTGTACAAACATCTCTACAAACTGCATGGAAAGAAACCAAAAAACCTTTTAAATAATCTGGACCACGTTGATCCAAACAGTCTGTACGGTTAAAGTGCTTTGGAAAACGACCTTACTGGAATGAATTCAATGTTATATGCACATTGCAGTTCGTTGCTTTGACATTTGTCACATCCTTCCTCCTCCTCAGCCGTATCAGCATTTCTAGTGGTGGTTGTAACAGGCCTGGACGCCAGCGATGAAGCCACTTTCAGTCATGTGACCTTGCTAGGGTCCAATGGGGAAAGCCTTCAGACGGTATCACTGAATTCTTCGACTTCCAATTGGTCAGAAGAGGAGCTGATCGGCATCATCGATTCAGTTCCCAGGAAGCCCTTCAGTGTGCGTCTTTGTGGAAAAGACAGATGGGGGAACAAGCTTGAAAGAGTTTCCACTGAGATGGTTCAGCCCACACATGTACATATTATGGTATGCCTTCATATGATATACTCAATCCTTATTTAAAATTTACAATCAAGTTCATATTTTGAAAAATGTCTTTGTAATTAATTTGCATAATCAGATGACACAAAATCATGACATGAAGGAAAGTATGAGACACATGTAACCTTTAATTGAAGTACATTTATTCTACAAAAAACATTATAAAAAACCTCATTGAAAGTGCTAGTACATGATACCCGATACAATAATCCTAACAAGGTTCCCAAGGTGGAATCTTATCTTGTCGCATCTTCCAGAAAAGCTGGTTGAAGCAAAAGCTACAATAATGTTTAGCAAATTCTGGGTGCTTATGTTTCTGGTTAGATGTTGTTGGTTTTTTATTGCCACAACAGTGGATATGGGCATTTTCTTTTTAGTGGATATTTTTTTGTAATCATTGTCTAATTTATGAAGGTCAACACCCTTTGGTTTTACTTCACTGGTGTGCTCTATAATGTTTCCCAGGTTGATGAATGACCGAGGAAATTTGATCTCATACAGTGTTTACATTTCATGGATGACTCTTAAGAACTATTATGTGACCCTAACAGTAATATATATTTAGTAACATACTTTTAAATGTACATTTTGCACATAAGAATCTCTTGTCGATGTTAATTAATGTAATTGTGACTCTTTTTTTTAAAACATAGTTTAAATTGTAATTAGAAGTTATACGTGTTGTAAGTTAATCAACTACAAAGAAATTTTTTTAATACCTTCTTTAATAAGGATGCCAATGATTCTGGGGTGACTGTAAAAATATTAACCAAAAAATCTCTTTCAGGTGCTTTCGACTCCTCATCTTCTCCCAGGTCATCCCGCCACAGTTTTGTTTGAAGTGTTTAACCATGGTCCTGCCCGTCATTTCAGAGTGACTGCTGAAGACGATCGTGGCTTCCTTACACATGGGAAACACCACAGGTAAGGACTGACAATGGACAAAAAAAATTTGTTGACACAGGTTTAAGTCACATGCGTTACAAATTCTATAGTAACAACTTCCATCCATCCATCTAGGAATTCTCTGTAGTTTAACTAGGGACTGTGTGGGCCAAAGATGATTACCATTCTATTTATTCCCATTTTTACAGCCATGGTAGAACCTCTGGTCAACATTCATACACTAGCATTCACACACTATGGGCAATTTGGGAATGCCAATAAGCCTAATCTGCATGTCTTTGGACTGTGGGAGGAAATCAGAGTACCCGGAGGAAACTTAGGGGCAGAACATGCAAACTCCATGTATACAGACCCGAGGCGGGGAATCGACCCCAGACCCTGGGGGGGGAAGGCAACAGTGCTAACCACTAAGCCAATGTGCCGCCATGTGGTAACAACTTAAGGCAGTTGGTTAATATTGGTTATTTAAAAGATTGCTAGGCTTTTCCTTTAAATCTCTGTAACTTCTTAAATAGTTGTGACTTAGCGGCCAATACAGAACACTTATGCTATTTACACCACACGCAGATATAAATACTCACTCATTACATGCTTGTTCTTTGCACCTCCTTACGCACATAGAGCCATGTGTTTCCCAACACTGCTTTGTTTTGCTGTAGGTTGTTTATAGGAGAGAGAGGCTCTATGAGGGAGGAGGTCAAGCTGAGGACTCCATACTCCACCCAGGCAGGTCAGACAGTTACGGTGACCCTCACAGTCCAAGCACATGACTCACCAGATGCCAACTACGCTGTTGTATATCTTCTGGTTTTACCAGAGGTGAGAATGACAATTATGTTGAATATATACTGTATATACATCACAATATACTGTATATTTTAAAGAATATAATATATAATACACAAAATATTGTTAAACACAATATATAATACTTATATACATTTGTCTAATAAAGCTTTTTGTCCACCTACTGTAGGAACCTGACGTGACTCCTCCATCGTGTTCTACGATGCATGTGGAGTCAGGCTGTCCTCCTGTTCCTCAGTGCTTTCTGGGTAACTGGAGTGTCTACCTGACAGTGAAGGACAGGGGTCATTCTGGCCTGGCAAGCGTACAACTTGCTGTAGGACAGGGGACACTCGTGCTACTCCATGATGAGGACATCAGGAAAAATGAAAATTCAGAAATGGAGCTTGCTGAGGAAACATATGTAAGCCCTCTGAGACGGCTAGAACCAAAGCATCAGCTTCATAGACACTCACCATGGCACAAGCAGAGAGCTCAGAGACAGGCAAAAGACAGATTGGTGTATGGCGATGCGCCGATGAACATCACTGAGTGGCCTAGACGAAAGCACATAATGCTGCACTATACTTCAGACTGCTGTGTGCCTCGGGCAGAGCTGCTTGTGTGGGATGGAGCAGGCAATGTGAGGAACTGCAGCCTGACAGCCAGCCAACAGAGGGCACTAAGAGAGAAAAACAGTGCTGCGAATGGGATTAGACATAAACTTTTTACACTTGTTTTATGGACTTTGCTAATTTCTATAGTTTTATAGTGAAACTTATAATGAACTTCTGAAGTGCTAAAACTAAGTGAAAAAGACTAAACTGGAAAATGTTTGGGGAAAAGGTTTTACTCAGGCCTCAGGTCATTTGGCTACACTAAAATTCGTTTAGTGTTTCCATTTTGTCTACGGTGTAGTCATGCCACTCTAGGACTAGGATGAAGTGATTAATTAAATGGTTACATGCCCATAGTGTGGGAGTGAGTTTGGGCTTCAGGCTCCCCACAGCAGACCTGAGGTTTGTACAAGATAAGCGGTATAGAGGATGAATGAGTGAGTGAGCATTCATGGTCAAGGGCAGGTGTCCACAAACTTTTGGCCACATAGTGTATGGATTTGTATGGATATCTACTGTACATAAAAATGAAAAGTTTAAAATTACATGCCCTTACATTGTTACAATTTGTTGCCACTTCTTTGCTTCTTTTCTATTTAAAGTGTATTGCAAACGTATTTATACCGCTTGAACATTTCCGTTTTGTCATGTTACAACCACCAACGCAAATGTATTTTATTAGGATTTTATGTGATAGACAAATGCAATTGAGCCATTTGCCTTAAGAAGTAACCTAAATAATAAATAAGGTCCACCTGTGTGTAATCAGTATAAGTACAGCTCTGAGGCTGCAAAGCCCTCAGAGGTTTGTTAGAGAACATTAGTTGAATACCATGAAGCTCAAGGAACACACCAGACAGCTCAGGGATAAAGTTGTGGAGAAGTTTACAGCTGGGTTAGGTTATAAATAAATGATCCCAAACTTTAAACATCTCATGAAGCACTATTAAACCCATCATCTGAAAAAGAAAACAGTATGGCACAATTGCAAACCTAGTTAAACATGGCCACCTAAACTGACAGCCTGGGCAAAAAGAGCATTATTTAGAGAAGTAACCAAGAGGCCCATGGTAACTCTGGAGGAGCTGCAAGGATCCACAGCTCAGGTGAAAGAATCTGTCTACAGGACAACTATTAGTCATGCACTCCACAAATCTGGCCTTTTGGCAAGAACAAAGCCGTTGTTGAAGGAAAGATATACGATGTGACAAGCCATATATCTCCCCTGTCTCATATAAGGGGAGACAGCAAACATGTGGAAGAAGGTGCTCTGGTCAGATCAGACCAAAATTTTACATTTTGGCCTAAATGCGAGATGCTATGTGTGAGATAAAACTGTGCATGGTGATGGTAGCATTATGGTGTGGGGGACAGAGAAGCTGGTCACGGTTGATGGGAAGTGCGATGGAACCTGAAAAGAATACCTGTTAGAGTGTTCGAAGGACATGAGACTGGGGCAGAGGTTCACCTTTACACAGCCCTAAACACTAACAACCCTAAAGATACAGCCAGAGCTACAATGGAATGGTTTTGATCAAAGCATGTTCATATGTTAGAATGGCCCAGTCAAAGTCCAGACTGAAATCCAACTGAGAATCTGTGGCAAGACTTAAAAATTGCCATTCACTGATGCTCTCAATCCAATCTTAAGCTGTTTTGCGAATAAGAATGGGCAAACATTTCACTCTCTAGATGTTCATAGCTGGTAGAGACATACCCCAGAAAGACTTGCAGCTGTAAGGGGCTTCTACAAAGAACTGACTCAGGGGGAACAAATGCACACCACACATTGCAGATATTTGTTTGTAAAAATTAAAAAAATATTTTTACTACCGCTTTATCCTGTACCTTATCCTGAGCCTATCCAAGGAGACTTGGGGGTGGGGGGGGGTGGGGGGGGGGGGACAAGGCTGGGTACACCCTGGACAAACTGCCAATCCATCACAGAACACAGATACACTAACACACACACACACACACACACACACACACACACACACTGATAGACCGTTGTTGCCAACTTGGATTTTACTCATCACTAGACTTATGAAAGCATCTTTGACCCTGTTGTTTTATTTTCCTAAAAATACTTGTGTATGATGCAGCACTGGGAGCATAATATCAGAGTTACTATTATTTTTCCACTATCAGTGACCACCTGGCAAAGACAAGAAAAAAAAGAAGGGTCCAACCACTATGTGCCTGGCACCTCCAAAAACTTGTGAATTGAGTGTGTGTCTGTCATGTGTGTGTCCAAGGTGTATTATGATATATCTTTATATGAAGTCCACTGGCAGTATTCTATTAAATGGATTTGTGTCATAATTACAAACATACAACAGATGTCACAGTTCACTCACTCTTTCCCTTTCTTTGTGTTTTCAGTTCAGTTTTAACCACACCCCCGTCCCAGTGTAAACTTCTATCTCATAGTAAGCTTCAAGGTGACTTGTGTGTGTACATATACACAACTGTTCGATTTCTTCTGTTTCACGTTTAGGAAAAGGATAGTCTTCAGCTTAAGTGTCGAACTCGGCTGTGGGTCTCAAAGTGACGGCAGTTGAGGCAACGTAGCAGGAGCTAGATCTTCATGAAGAGATGTTGAAGAACAGAAAGCTAGAGGCGAGGGGGCTCTGGGAGAGCAAAATCGAATTTATTTTGGCTGTAGCAGGAAACATAGTGGGTTTGGGCAATGTTTGGAGATTCCCTTATCTCTGCTACAGGAATGGAGGAGGTAAGAGCACTGACAGATATATTATACTGATCATTGTCTCTCCTAGATTGTATGAATGATTTACTGTGATTTATAATCATTTGGCTTTTTCTGACTTTTAAAAAATTCAGGCATTAAACCAGAATTTTATGAATTATGCATAGCGATTTATTTTTCATTTATAGTGTAACATTGATCTATTTGTTGTAACCAAGTTAATTTTTTTAAAATTTGTTAACTAATTCAGGGGTTGGTATTGTTTTCATGTTATAAGGGGTGTTTTTGGTGCCCTACTTGGTGCTTGCTGTGACCTGCGGTTTGCCCCTATTTCTTCTGGAAACTGCTATGGGACAGTACACACAAGAGGGGGGCATCACATGCTGGAAAAAAATCTGCCCACTGGCTGAAGGTAAGTGACATAAGGGTTTGCTGTGTTTATAAGGTTATGCATGGAATCATATTCAAGGTCAGCTTGACAAAGTTTTACTATGCAGCAGTCAGCTCATGTGTATGATGATGATGATAATGGTACTGTAACCATCTTTCTCAAAACATAATGCACACTAAAATAAATAACATAGACCTAAAGTTGAGATAACAACAGCTTGTGCTTTTCGTCTGTCTTGTGTATTTCTTAGATATAAAAACAAAACCCTTTCTATAGGCTTTATTTAAATTCCGGTTGTGACAAACAGATGAGTCTTTAGTCTTCTCTTATTTGTGTCCTGATTATTCAGAGTGCTCATAAGTTGACTGAGAGAGAGCTGAGACTGGTACATGGTCCATATCAAACTATTAATTGACTAAAAACAGTGAAGCAAGACCATCAAGGCATTTAAAAATCAGTAATTATATTTTAGAATACTTTTTAATGACACTGGTATAGCAAGTGTAGCTGGGTAAAACAGATGTACCATGCTCTTACAGGTGGCATGGTGGCTTAGCGGTTAGCACTGTCGCCCTGCACCTCCGTGGTCCAGGTTCGAGTCCCGCCTCAGGTCTGTGTGCATGGAGTTTGCATGTTCTTCCCATGCTTGGTGGATTTCCTTCCACAGTCATGCAGCATAGGCTGCATTTTGGTAAATTAGATAAGATAAGCTTACAGTGTTCCAGACAAGTTGACACAAAACTTCCTTATTATAAGCAGCTGAGAAAATGTCACAGACCTTGGGTATGTCCTTAAAGATGGTAGGATGCTGCTTAAAGTGGGTCTGAAAACCGAGGTCACTATCTGAAAAAACACCCAGGTTTATGATGCACTTTCCAGTTTTCACAGACAGGGACACCAGCCTGACCAGCACTTCCTCTCTCTGAGGAATTTCCCAACAGCAATAATTTCTGTCTTTTTATTCTTTAGTTGCACAAAAAACATACCTGATATTTAACATGACAAAGTTTCTCTTTCTTTATTATGGAACAACAAACTTCATAAGGGCTCTGGAAATTTGAATTAGCATTAATTCATCTTAATTCGACATTAGAATTGTATCAGCTGGGTTAAAAATGGCTATGAACCATGCAAAGGAGGAAAATTATAAAGTTTTTTTTCATTATACTCAAAATTCAGCCAAAGATTTTTAAAGATTAATCAGATGTTTGTTTTCTGGATATGACTAAGTGACTTAAAGTATCTAAGTAACATACATTTCATAGGCATTTATCAGTAATGCACTGGATCACCGCTCTAAATGGCATTTAAAAAAAAGAAGAAAAAAGTATACAATAACCATATGACCAAAAGTATGTGGACACTTGTGGAGTATTGAAGGTCTTATTTCAGACAGTGGGCTTTACCACTGAGCTGTATCCCTTTTCTACAATAACAGAATTTTTTTTTTTTTTTTAACTCACAAGAGCACAAGTGGTTGGGCGTGATGCAGGGTAAGTAGGGCTAACTTGAAGGGCTTTGTGCAGGCCACTTAATTTTTTTCACACCAAACTACATCTATATTGACCATGATCTGTGTACAATGGTATAATAATTTTGGAAAAGGTTTCTTAGATCCAGTGAATGGAAATCATAATGCTACAGCATATAATTAATTTAGAAAATTGTGTGTTTCCACCTTAGTTTAGGTAAGACCCACATATGGGAGTAAATGTCAGGTGTTCACAAACTTTTGCTAGTGTAATAAATTATTTCCTGTGGTCTGTAACTTACTGGCTCTTTGTTTTGTTTCAGGTGTTGGCTATGCAGGCCAAATGATTCAACTGTATGGATGCATGTACTACATCATAATCCTGGCCTGGGCACTGCTCTATTTGATTTTATCTTTCAATTCCCAGCTTCCCTGGGCCAGCTGTGGCAACACCTGGAACACAAGTATGAATTATGACCAAAAGTGTCTTAAATTGATGAAACTTATCAAGCCTTGCTTTATAAATACTGCTTAATTTATTCAGGCTTTACTGTTTCCATAAACATTTTTGCCTACCGACAGAAAATGCTGTATATTTTTGAATAAAAAGGCCTGGGTGAAAACTTGGCATATAAGGTTTGACCCTGCATTTAAGTTAAGTTTCGTGGTCGTTGCGAAAATGTGTAAGCTTGAGAGCAGCGCGTTTCAATATTGAATTCTGATTGGCTAATCGCTGTTATTTATAGTGTATATGTAGAGAGTTTAAATATTTCATTTTCATGACAAATTTTACATAATACACATCATCATTAATCTGAAGGGTGGTTGTTGTTTTGTTTTTGTCATTTTTTTTTAACAGGGGGCATCTCATCCCCTCGTATCCCTGCTCAAATCATGCCCTGCCCTCAACCTCTCACTCCAATATAGTGACTCCTGTTCTATTGTACCCTATTCTACAACACCAAATTAGTGTAAGCTCTGGACAGTGGTCCCATCGGAGGAGGTTGGAACAGAACCTCCTACAGAACCTGCCATGTATCACATCAGTGTACTGCACTCTAAATGCATCTTGTTTCTCAACACTGTCAAGACCCAGTTCCTTGTCATCCTGGGTTTACTTTGGATGCACAAACATGATATACCTCTCTTCCCACAAAATCTGTGTATCACCTACCAGTCTGAACATTATCTGACTGACGTTACACATTCCCATCATAAGTGTAACTTTAACTACTATTAAGAGCCCAGAAACTCAAAAAGAGTTCTGTGATATTTTCAGCAGCAACAAGGCTAGCAGACTGCACCACTTCGGCTGTATGACTCGCCATTGAGCTTTTCAAGTTTATCCACTGTCCCAGAAAGAAACACAAGCCATGAATGATTCTTCTTTGTGGAGAAAAATGGAGGGTCCTTATACCATGTATAGATTACCAAGACCTAACCCAGATCACCATAAAATATTGATATCCATTGCCAGCATGCCTATAGCAACTGCTAGAAGCCAAAGTATTGCAAACCTGGACCTGAGAAGTGCCTACCACCTAGTGTGCATTTGCATTGGAATAAATCAAAACTCTGTCTTGAGCACCACATCTGGCCACAACATTTACCAGGTTATGCTGTATGAGCTTTCCTCTGCACCACCTGTGGATTCAACAATGTGCTCCATGACATGCTGAAAAAAATTATATAGATGACATCTTGAAGTACGCCCAAATCTCTCCAACAGACTGAACGAGTTGAAGTCTTCTAATTGTGTCAAAGCCTGTGCTCATACACAGATAAGATCCCTGCAGTAACCTCATTCTCCCCAACCACTGTTAAGGAACTGCAGTTTTTCCCTTGGTTTTGCAGACTTCTGTTGTGGACACATTAGGGGTTTTAGCATGATGATTGCAGCCCTATTGCCCAAGCAAAATAAGGACTAATTAACTATAGTGGAAATCTAGTACTACACAAGATTTTGAAAAGCTTAAGCAAACCTTTACTTCTGCACCCATTCTTAAACACCCAGATATGTCAAAATCGTTTGTGGAGAAAGACGATGCCTTAGAGAGTGGTGTTCAGGTGGTGCTTTTTCAGAGATTTGGGAACCAAATAGGTTTTCTTCTCCTGCTGAGTGCAGCTAAGACTTTTTTTAAATCTTTTTTCCCCTTTGATTAGGGGGTCTACCCCCTAGAAAACAAAGAACCACCTGATAAATCCTTTTGCTCAGTCACAGTTTTTGGGGGCTATCACCTTGGACATTGATGAACTGTCTATTCCACTATTCCTTAATCTAGAATCTCTGAAAATTGTGCCTCAGGAAAGAGATTCACAGCAGCATTACTTACATTTAGAATTCTGATTTTCATGTAAGTTGCTTCATGACTGACTAGTCGCTCTTATCCAGAGTGACTTACATTTTATCTCATTATACATCTGAGCAGTTGAGGGTTAAGGGCCTTGCTCAAGGGCCCAACAGTGGCAACTTGGTGGTTGTGGGGTTTGAACCTGGGATCTTACGAACCGTAGTCCAATGCCTTAACCACTGAGCTACCCCTGGCCCCCTTTAGTTTGACTGAAGAGATCAGCTTCTTTCTTTGGCTCATAGAATATTAACAATATTAGAAATCAAATAAATTCTGCTTATGTTCACCAGTCTTAATGTCAACCATTCCCCCAGTTTTATTCAAAAGTTTAGTTAATGTTTTAATGAAAAAAAAAGCAAACAGAACACCCAAGGCTTACCCATGTCCATGAGGACTATCCACTCCGATCCCAAGGAAATGGAAACACAATGCATTACAATTGCAAGTCAATGCTGGCAATAATAGAATAGCACCAATGCACTATAGCTTCCCAAATCCCTGTCTGATTTAGGGCAGAGTAGACAGAGATATGGGAACGTACACATCATGAGGCTTAGTGTCTCTCCAGATTTTATGTATTTGTGCTTATTTATGCACTATTCATCTGCATGCTTTCGTGGTTCCGCTGTGCGAGTATAACCTACGACAGTCACTTTTGGACATCAATAATATCTGCACAAACTCTGTTTCTGATTTTATTTTCACCTTTCACCGGATATTACCGGTGCATATAAGGAATGCTAGAAGGAAACCTATAAGGAAACCACAACATAGTGAGCCCTTTATCCCAACCGAAAGTGACCATAAACAAAGATGAGGAAAATGCAGAGGACTTTGGGCTAAGCTAAGGTTAAACCCATATCTGCCACCACATTTTAACATTTTTCTCGCTAATGTGTGGTCCCTGGAGAACAAACTTGGTGAGTTTAGGATCGGAACTCTCACGCAGAGAGAGTTTAGGATCGGAACTCTCACGCAGAGAGAGTTTGATTACGGAATGCAAGATCATGATTTTCTCAGAAACTTCAAAAACACAAATTTTAGGGCTAATAAAGAAGCAGCATGCTCAGGTAAAAACAGTTGGGTAATGTAAATGTGAAGTTGGGTAAAGTTTATGTAAACAAAACCTAGTGCACTGTCTCTGACACTGTTTCTACTACCTACTCTGCAAATCTTAAATACCTGATTATTAAGTGGAGGCCATTCTTATTTATCATTGCTTCTTTGTTCACATGCATTGTTGTGATTGCAGTGTATGTCCCCCTGGATGCTAGAGCTAGCACAGCCAAGAAAGAACTCAATGGTGCTATTAACAATCACGGCATATTAACTGCAAACAGTGCATCCTGACTGAGCTTTTATTGTTGCTGGGGATTTAATTACAGTGACTTAAGATCGGTTTTGCCAAAATTCCAACAAAATGTGTCCTCCTTCACTAGGAAACACAAAACCCTAGATCATGTTTTTATACAAGTGTGGCTAAGGCTTACGTAGTCACACTCCTCCCCAACCTTGGACAATCTGAACATCTTTCCTTGTTTCTGCTACCCAAATATTTTCCAGTCATCAAACGTGTAAATCCAACAATCGGGATTGGTAAAGTCTGACTGGATGGGGCTGATGCAGCAATTTAGACATGACTGGAGTGAATTTCCTTCTTTAGGCAACGACTGACTTAGTCACCATCATCAATACCCACACATACTGTATTCTGTTTTCTTTTATATAAACAGGTGTGTAGATTGGGTGGCCACATACAGAAACATCATAGCATTCCGTGACCAGAAGCAGTGGAGGTCTACCTAATGCTCAAAGCGTGCAATCCTTTTCTATGCTCGTTTTGAGAAAGGGAACATTGAGTGCCTGCTCAAAGCCGACCTATTACCATGTCAGCAGACACTCAAACAGTCCACCTCTGAAGTGTGTGCTATTTTGGGCAGGGTAAAGGCAAGGAAAGCAGCTAGCCCTAACCCTTGCCCTTTTAAGAGGTAACATGAAATAGCTTACAGGGAGGAGATTAAGCACATACTGTAGTAGCATGATGTGAGGATACCAACCTGCAACTCAACACCAAGAAGACAAAGGAGAACATTGTGGATTTCAGACGAGCTGGCAATCACACTTATGCTCCCATTCACATCAACTGAGCTGTTGTTGAGTGTCTACCCAGCTTTAAGTTCCTTGGGATTCACATCCAACTAATTTTTGAACTCTTCTTTTCTGAAAAGAAAGGCACAACAGCATCTGAGAAGACATAAAAAGTATACTGGATACTGGAGAACTTTTAGCACTGTTCTTTTGAGAGCATCCTCACACACTGCATCTCAGTGTGGCAACTGCACTGCACTTGCACTGCTCTGGACTATAAAGCCCTTTAGAGGGTCGTGAAAATCCCTCACCAAATTATAGACACCCAGCTACCCACCTTGTGGGACATTTACAAATTTTTGACCATTCTTCCAGACCGCATTTGTGACATCAGACACTGATGTTGGAGAAGGCCTGGCTCGTGGTCTCCACTCTAATTCATCCCAAAGGTCTTCCAGCGGGTTAAGGTCCCCTCATCCAGCATCAGTGTCTGACCTCACAAAGGCGCTTCTGGAGTACGGGATATTCTTATAAATACACTACCAACACAACCAAGGTCTTCATCATCGAAAAAAATGTGGAAAATGTTCGACTGGCCAAGTCATTGATCAGACCTTAATCCAGTTCCAAATGTATTTTATTTGTCCAAAAATACACAAACATTGATAGAGTATACAGACATGAATGAGCTAATCAGTACCAAATCTTGCATATTTCTTTTTCTCTTCCTTTCCTTCTTAGACAGCTGCATTACTGTCTTAAATAATGACAACTGGACGAGGCAGGTCAACTCAACATCAGCAGCCACAGAGTTTTGGGAGTAAGTGTCAAACATGCCAATCTTGTAAAACTTTTTATCCTCATTATCATTAATGTAGTAGTTGACCTAGACAGATTAAATAGTAAATCTACATTATATTACGCTTTCACTTATTTCTATCATCTTACTGCACAGACGCAGAGTGCTTACTATCTCTAAAGGTATTGATGAAGTGGGTAACATCAACTGGGAGATTCTCCTATGTCTAATCGCAATGTGGATTATATGTTATTTCTCTATATGGAAAGGAGTCAAGTCCACTGGCAAGGTGAGTGTGTGCTTGAATTATATTTAACTTATTCATATACGTACATTTCCTACCATTATAACATTGGAACACAGTTTATATGACATTATTTAATTTGTTTTCTGTTCACTGCTATGAGGTGGTGTATTTCACAGCTACGTTCCCTTATGTGATGCTGTTGGTGTTGCTGATTCGTGGACTGACTCTCCCTGGAGCCAGAGAAGGAGTTATTTTCTACCTTTATCCTGACTTCCAGAGACTGTTGGATCCTCAGGTGCAGAAAATGCACAGCATGCAAAAAGACACACTTTTATGGATTACTGCAATGGGATTATACTGACAAACATTGATAATTGAAATATCTTACCATTTTCTCTTAAAAATACATTCTCAAGCCTTACTTTTAGTAGTTAATGTCTACAGCAAAATATAACAACATTTTTGGTGCATAACTTTACATTTAAGAAAAATAAACAACGTAATTATAGTTTGTTAACTGATTCCTTTGTGTTTGTTTGCTGCGCAGGTATGGATGGAGGCAGCCAGTCAAATTATCTACTCCTATAGTATAGGTGTGGGGATACTGACTGTGCTAGGCAGCTACAACCAATACAACAACAACTGCTATAGGTAACCTGAACATTTTATAACATTAACATTGCATTACATCAGTGGCTAGTATAGTTGATATAATATTATAAAATAAATAAATAAGGAATTTGAACAATTGGTCACCATAAGTTGATTAACAATATATCATAATTCATGTGTATAATAATAATTACAATAATGTCTAAAGCAAATAATCAATATATTTCCTAATTATTATTTATTATGTAATTATAGTGTAGTTAAGGTTGCACAGTGCATGTAAATCTATTTAAATCAATAAAAGAATTATCAAAAATGCTTTCATTATTAGTTAATAATATTTTTTAAAATTAAGAATCATACTGTAGATATTGTGTCTCATTTGAGTATAATATAATTCTCGATATTTTTAGGGACTGCTTTTGGCTGTGCCTGCTAAACAGTGGCACCAGTTTTGTAGCAGGCTTTGCAGTGTTCTCCGTTCTGGGCTTCATGGCTCATGTACAAGGTGTTCCTATAGAGGACGTGGCCGAGTCAGGTATCACATGTTGTAAAATTAAAATAAATAATGTATGTATACAGTATAGAGTATACATACATGCTTACATATGGCAATTTCTTTTTCTTCAGGTCCTGGGCTAGCTTTTGTAGCTTATCCTCAGGCAGTGGCTTTGATGCCTTTTCCTCAGCTGTGGGCTGTGTGCTTTTTTATTATGATTATTCTGCTCGGTCTGGACACCCAGGTGCATGTACACACACATACACACTGTATTTAGGGCTTGTGAATGACAATAACTTGAGGAAGAGTGTGGTTCTTCAGATTAATAGTACTATGTGATTTTTTCTACTTATACTGTTGGTAATCACAGCCATGGCATGCATTGTACAATGGTGCTTTAACTTTTCTTTTTGTCTTGTCCTAAATGGAAAAAAGGCCAAAGATTTTTACATGTCTCATGGGTGATACATTGTCTCGTGCTGCCAGTTCAATCTACAATGGTGCTCTGACTTGGCGTTTTATTGTCTTGTCTTGAATGAAGAAAAGGTCAAAGGTTGTCACACATGTGTCTTCAGTGATACATTGTCTTGTGCTGCTTGATCTTTTTCATGGACATCTCTCCCTACCCTGCAACTTTAGCCTGATTGCTTTCCAACTCGTCATGTTAAAAAGCCCACCTAAATTGTGCTTTATATGTAAGATTGGTTGGAACAGTTAAGCTGTTAAGTATATTACTGTACGTTTATTGTCTTCTAGTTTCTTGCAATGGAGGTAATCATTACATCAGTGACAGACGTGTTCCCAAAAGTGCTCCGTAGAACTGGATGCCGAGAAATCTTTTTGCTGATTTTCTGTATTTTCTGCTTCTTCAGCCAATTGATCATGGTCACAAAGGTAGGCACGAATAAAAAAAATTTATATAGCCATGTTTTTATATCAATATAGAAACAGAAAGGAACAATAACAAGATTCACTGGGTTTCTTTCAGAGCCCCATCAACACATCCATTAGTCTCATGATAATACTGCTTTCTCTTCCAAAGTAAATCTTTGAGTTTAGAAACTAGGTAGTTCTCAAAGTCAGATTGTATTTGTAATTATTATTTTTTTATTTTGTCTTACAGGGTGGAATGTACGTCTTTCAGCTGTTTGACTACTATGCCTGTAATGGCGCCTGCATCTTCTTTCTTTCTGTATTTCAGTGTCTGGCAGTTGGCTGGGCCTTTGGTGAGACACAGACACCTCACATATTAGCTGTGCGCACTAATTTGTTATTAGCAAATTCTACTTATCAATAATACATAGATTTTAGAGGTTTATAGTTAATCGGAAAGTTAGCTACTCCAATCCAGAGCGGCTTCTCCAGATTGCTACATGATTCTGCCATGGCATCACCTATATTCATAGAAATTAAACATGAAATAAGAATAGCCATCAAAAAAGAAGTTCAAAAATCAGACAAAGTTTGTCCACTGGTGGACTGAAGTGGGGGTGTTCAGGTTTGATATTGCAGTCGTACTGAAAGTGACTTTTTAATTGAAGATCCAGTCAATTTGTTAAAATATGATGTCATAAACAATATGACTAAAACAACTGGAAATTCTTTTCACACCAAATTTCTTTATCTTAAAATGTTGAAGCGCTTAAAGCCAAAATACATTTGATTAACTTACTTATTTACTCATTGCACCATAAATACAGCATCGCAATGGAGACAAATGAAGGGTTTGACTGCAAAACTAGTGAAAAAAAAGAATAATGTTTTTTACATTTTTAAATCACTACACATTCTTCTTCTAGAATCTTTGATCTTGCATGTGAACATGTATAAAGGGGTAATTGCAACTAGTGAAGTGAAACTTCTACTGTAAATAGAAATTGCAGTTTAAGTCAAACTTTTGGTAATTACTTTCAAGGTTTTTCATAATCCTGAACGTACTAATATTTTTTATGCTCATATTCACGGTCAAAAACACAACTGCAGTCTGATTTCTCAAGTGTGACTAACCTGTAGGGGGGTAGAACTGCCAGGACTCACCCTGATATAACCGAAATTTTCCATAATATTTTGTTTATGCTTATAAAAACCCTTGGGAAACGCATTTCTTAATTTTTATGCTCCCCCGAAAACTGCCCAAGTTAATTTATCTTTTTTTTTTTCAAATATAGTCTAGGATTTTAAACCTGGGACTCTTTGACCATTATAACAATGGCTTTTTCAGGAGCTGATCGAATGTGTGACATCATTAAAGACATGACAGAGTCATACCCCAGCATCATCTTCAGGCTTTGCTGGAAATACATTACTCCATTAATTTTTCTGGTAAGGTTTTAATTGCCTGTGGTTATACCCTGGTTTTTATTTATTTAAAGAAACCTATTTTATAAATTTATCATATTAACTAAAATTTTTTTGATTACCTTGGACTTTTAGTACATGAAGTCCTTTAAGATGATCTGATACATGCAACTGATAACTGAACTCATTATTTGTGAACAAGCCACACAATTGCATACACTGATCTTAGACAGTATTTTCTCCCTATAACAGTAACAAATTTAATTTCCCTGTTTAATAATAAATGTTTCCATTTCAAACAAACACAACATTGCAGAATTTATTGTTGACTGATATCTATTCCTTATTGCATAGGTATGTTTCATCTATTCTTTGATGGAGGTCCAGCCTCTGACGTATAACCGCTGGTATGTGTACCCAGCCTGGGCATATGGGCTCGGCTGGCTGATGGCTCTCTCTTCCATCCTGCTGGTTCCTGCATGGGCACTGGGCGACTTAAGGAAAGCAAAAGGGAGCCTCAGAGAGGTGAGAATAGACACTGCCACAAATTATATCTTAGCTTAAATTCTATATAGTTAGAATATAGTCAAATATAAGATTGTTAAGCTTATTTTGAATCAAATTCTACTAAAAATTTAAGCAAAAAATTCTTATATAGCTAGGTTTTAGGAATTTATTTCTTGAAAGAGATCGCACGGTGGGGTAGTGGTTAGCCCTGTGACCTCGCAGCTTCAATTCAGGGTCGGGGGTTCAATTCCTGCCTAGGATCTGTGTGTGCAGAGTCTTTATGTTCTCCTTGTTCTTTGTGGGTTTCCTCCTTTCAGTTCAAAGACATGCAGATTAGGTTTGTTGGCATCCCAAATTGCATGTAGTGTGTGCGTGCCCTTTCACTGACATTTTATTGTCAATAGTGAAATGTTGCATCTATATAGCATTAATATACTGATAAGCATTATAATGCCTTTGGTCTTAAAGTTTAATATTGCATCATCTTAAATAATTATCATGCCCATGGTAATTTCTTACAGTTCTACAGTTACCTTTTTCATCCTAAAGTCCTCCAAGTATGTAAATTGTCCACTCTAAATTGCCCCTACTGTAGCTTTAAATAAGTATGTGTTTGGTGGTGACATCCCATCCAGGCTGTAATTCATCCTTTAGCAGAGTGATCCTAGAATAAGCTCCAGTTCCCCAGCAGGATAAAGAGGTTCCCGAAGATCAATCAATAGATGAATGCATTAGAATAAACAATAAACTCTTGTGGATGGTTTTGACCATGATGTAATCACTGGGCACAAAAAAGAAGAAACTTTCTTCAGTGCAAATTCAAATGTAAACTTCATTCAAAGTTTTGAATAGAGAAAAAGAAACAGACAACTTCATTGGTGTTGACTATTGCTTGAATGAGTGATGCATGATTCTTGGTATTGTGTAGTGTACAAATGTTTTAGGCAGATGTGAAAAAATGCTTAGAAAAAGTAAGAATGCTTTTAAACATGTTAATGCTTTTTTTTAATCAATTAAACATAATGAAAAGTAAATGAATGAAAAAAAAAACAAATCAAACCAGTATTTGGTGTGAAAAAACAGCAAAAGCATACAAGAACCTTGTATCTTGTTACTGTGCTCATTCTAAAAGTTTGACTTGCCATGGTGTATGACCTGTCACATGAAACTGTTTAGCTGTTCCACACCCAACTCTTTCTTTTTTAGGTAATAAGTGTATTTAAACCTACATATAAACTTGATTATCATTAGCACATGCTTGGTATCATTGGTTAATCATACACCTGACTCTGATCCAATAACATCCCAGACATTGTGCAAGTGTGAGAAAAAATGCTGGTTTGAAGCCAAAGGGTTTTCACCAAAAATATAAATTAGATTTTGAATTTCCTTCTGTTCACTCATTTTGCATTTTTTTAAAATTGATAAAATTCCTTGCTTTGCAGGATTTCTTTACACCTGCCTAAAACCTTTGCACAGTACTGTACAGTGTTATACTGTGGTGTGCTTTAAACAAAGGCAGTTTTATCTCTGCAGTTTTGTTCTTTTGTTTTTTAAACGATATAACAAGTTACAGTACTTGCTTTTTTCCACAGCGCTGGTGTCAACTGTGCAGTCCTGAGAACAACTCATCTTTGACCCAGAAGCAGAGAGCAGAAAGACAATTAATGACATCACCTCTTTGACAAAGTCTGCAATACTGAGGAATGTTACCTATATAATACTAAACAGATATTGCATTTGTCTTTTTATAAACTGGAGAAATGACCTATAGACAGAAGACAAATAACTTACTGAATTGCCAGGGCTCCACCTAAAAGTGCATATCTACTCTGTGTAAACTATAAAACAGTTTACTGCTATATAAAGCAATGCTTTAGTTTCTTAATGATAAGAAAAACGTGACCTGTGGCTTAATGATTCACAACAAAAACTAAATAAGTTAATTAATTTAACTTAAATATAAAAATTTAACCAAAACATTTTTAAATTGTTGTGTTATTATTATTATTATTATTATTATTATTAAACTCTACTTCCCAAAAGTTAAAACAGACTGAAATTAAACAAAACCAGTGTAAGCCAATTACAAGTCAACTGTAAATCAATTGCAGTCAGTCCTGCTACTGATAACACTGATATTTCCATATAAATCCCCAAACATTAATTCCTGTTCTTCAGTAGTCACGCCATCCTTCTAATAGTAAAACTGAAAAACATTACAAAAAAACCTAATAAATTCAAGTGTCTGTCATACATATTTTTATCTATAGTTTTAGAAAACAACAAACTTGAATCTAAACTTAAATAAACTTAAATTTAAATACATTGTGATTATGGTACACATTGCAGTTTTTACCCATTTCTCACACACAAATGTAACTACACCAATCAGCCATAACATTATGACCACTGACAAAGTAAATTGATCACCGACTATACACAGGCAAACTGGTGACAGGATCATGGCCACCAGAGGCTTACCCATGCTTACGACGGGAATCAAAGGCCAGCACATCTGGACCAATCCCACAGAGGAGCCAATGCAGTACAAACTACCAAAAAAAAAAAAAAAAAAAGGCAATGCTGGCCACAAAAAAAAATTTATCAGAATGACCAGTCTGCCACGTACAGGGCTTAGCAGGAAAGAGTTCAAGGTTGTTGATCTGGCCTGCAAATTCCCCAGATCTCAATCTGACCGAGCAACCATGGGATACACTAGAGAAACATCTGATCCATGGAGGCCCCATCTCCCAACCCAAAACACCCAAAGGATCTGCTGCTAAAATCCTGTTGCCTGATACCAGAGTCATGCCTTGAGGAGACAAAGCTGCCCAGACATCACAAGTTGAATCTACACTATACTGGTCTTCATGTTTGTGTTTTATTGTTATGGATGACTGGTGTATGCACACAATTCTAAAAACTTGCTCATGTACTGTATCAACATGAATCTACCGTATCTTGCTAAACTCGAACAAAATTCCTACTATTTATTACAATTTCTCTCCAAGTCACAGTTGTACAAATCTCTGAACACAAATTGCATTACCTAACACTGTTCAGTTAGTAACCCTGGCCTGCAACAACTAGATTAGCAATTCTCTTGCATGTTGCCTATACAGGCGTTAGGCAGGAAGCTGCAGCAGCAAAAACAAACATAATTGTGCCTCTCTACTCCACAACTGGTTTGCCAAAACTCCACATTTTGTAGCACTGTAAATTTTACCATACTTCTGAATCTCAGCCTGGCTGTAGAAAGTGTAGACCCCATAAGTGTGTGGCATGATGCATGTGATGCAATCCACAGAGATTAATGCTAGAGATAGATCTGTCATGCCATCTCCCAGTCCTCTAGCATGACCGGGATCAGCAGGTGCAGACTGGTATGTTTCATTGCATTTTTTTTCCAAATTCTTTTGTTAGTTCAGCTGAACACTTTGTATTACAGTAAATATGTTAACATTTAACAAGTAACATTTATTTTATAACATACCATTTTTGTATCTGTCTACGGCTTTTTATCGTTGTACTTACTGAGCTTTGCTACATACCATGTAAAAAATAGATAACATACGTGTTGCACATGCATGTAAAACTGAAAATGTAATTTTGGAACAAAACCCACAGACCTCACCAAACTAACTTCCACACACTTGCATTTAAATACTGTATGTAACATGGTCTAATGAAGCCAAGGCATACATTAATAAAAACTAGATGGTAGTGTTTTGAATCTCACATCATTGTTTATTTGATGTTCTGTAAGAGATAAGCATATGACTGCTGTGTGTATTATTTTGGTGATGGGAATACATTTTGAGAAGAGCACATTGTTTAAAGGCTGAATTTAATTTTATGAGAAATTGGTTAGAGACTTTATCTTTGCTCACATTTCATCCCAGGCTAATGCAAACAAGTTCTGTCCAGGCCATCTTCTGTTAAAAACAATTTTTTTTCACAACATTTCTTTTAAGTTCACATATCACACCTTTTTTTTTTTTTTTTTTTACAAGAAATTCCCAAGCATACAATAAAGCCCTTCCATAATGTTACTCAAGTTTAAGGAACTGTGCAGAACTTACACACCTTCCTCTTTAAACATCAACCCATGCATATAACTCCTGCACAACTGTCTTAATGTGAAACTCCAATTCATTCCTGAGCTCTGAAAATTAAATGTCCAAATATAAAAAAACTTTATAGCAAAAAATGCCTTTTTAGCAAATGAAATATTCTTCAATCTAGCAAATCTATCAATAATTTCTTAAAATAAGTTAACAAACCAAACATTAAGTTTTTGTAGTCTGTTGCTAAAATTGTTATATTGGCAAGAATTGTGTGTGTGTTTTTTTTTTTAAAGAAATAAATTGTTAAACAAGTAAAATTTATTGCCAATAGAACAAAAGTTTTGTTTTAGGCATTTAGGCAACAGAAGAACAGAAAGCTAGAGACGAGGGGGCTCTGGGAGAGTAAGGCCTTGTTCACACGGGTGTTAAGTTTTTGGATAAACGAACGTGCTCTGAACGTCCTAGACGTTTACGTTGCATTTTGTAGTGGTGCTTGATTGACTTCTACACCGGCGTTCGTTTGTCTCTGTCTAACGTCAGCCTGCAGCCCCAACTGTAGTTTGTGTGTTAACCTGTGGGGGGCAGTGTGTCGGGATCTGGATATGAAAGCCCGCCGCTACCGGGTTCACTTTCTGACTGCACAACGTCGGATTAAAGGAAGGTTTTTTTGTGGTTTAAAAAACATGCGAAAATTTCCGCGCAAGTTTAACAATTATTTTATTTTATTTTGCCCTTTTCCGCATTTCCCCCATGTATAGCATGTAGGATCATGGGATATATCCGGTCCTCCGAAGCGTAAAATGAACGCGCAGAAAACGAACTAGAAGCGGTTTCCTTGCGTTCGTTGGGTTTTGAACGCCAAGAAAAAGCTGCATGCAACGTTTTTTTAATGCCGTATAAACGCGCAGCCGAACAAACGCACGTCACCAAAGCCCGTATGAACACTCTCATTGACTCCTATGTGTAGAAAACACTCTGCGCTTGATCCGCGCTCACCGGACGCTACGAACGCAAAAAAAAAACGCTTGATTTTAACGCCCGTGTGAACAAGGCCTAAAAGCGAATTCCTTCTGGCTGTAGCAGGAGACTGTCATGAAGCAGGTGATAATGGCTGTTGGTGTTGCCGTGGGCATGAAAGGGCAGGCATAGGCACAGAGGGGTGTTTTTAAACAAGAGTCTTTAATCATGACAAAACATGAATCACAAAGAAACAATACAAAAAGAAACAAACACTCAAATTATAATAACCATAATCGAAGAATACCCAGGCTCTATGACAAGACACACAGGACATAAGCATTATGATAAAACACAGGCTTAAACAATACACAGGCTCTAATACCCATTACACAGGCTTACCCTTAACAACAACACAGTACATAGGCTCTACAAGCTAAGCATGGAGCTGAGACAAGAGACTGGACAGGGGGGGACGAGAGACTGGACTAGGGCTAAAGACATGGCAATCAGCTAAACATCCAAGGGACACACAGACTAGGGACACAGAGAGTACTTACAAATCCTGGAATTATACACCAGACCACATCAGCTCCACACACAGTACATACAAACATTTAATGCTCAACCAAGTTTCCCAGTGTAACCAGCTATTTATAGAAAATTTTATGACCTACCTCGTTTCTGGTGAGCTCCCGCATTACCTGACCAAGGTGCCTTCTGGGAAACTGAGTCTGCAAACAAAAACTACAAAAAACTAAACAGTACCCTCTAGTGGCGATTCCTTACAAAGACATTGGGGTTTGGGCAAAGTTTGGAGATTCCCTTATCTCTGTTACAAGAGCAGAGATGGTAAAAGCATTGATGAATATATTATAATGATTATTGTTGCTTTGTATGTTATATGTTGTGCTTTTGCTGCCACAACAAATTCACAAAACAACTAAGCAAATATTTTGTCTTTAATAACTTTCTGGAAGAAATATATTTTTTTAAATTAAAAACCAATTTGGAGGTTGGTATTGTTTACATGTTATAAGGTGTGTTTTTGGTGCCCTACTTGGTGCGTGTTGTGACCTGTGGTTT
Source organism: Clarias gariepinus (assembly GCF_024256425.1). Classification (NCBI taxonomy): domain Eukaryota; kingdom Metazoa; phylum Chordata; class Actinopteri; order Siluriformes; family Clariidae; genus Clarias; species Clarias gariepinus. The sequence continues at coordinate 11,014,947 of NC_071106.1, read as the reverse complement.
GCCGCTATTCCTTCTGGAAACTGCTATGGGACAGTACACACAAGAGGGGTACATCACATGCTGGAAACAAATCTGCCCACTGGCTGAGGGTAAGTGTCATGAGGGTTTGCTTATAATTAAGCATTATGACACAAGAGGGAGTGCTGTACTGCTGGATATAGTCCAGCTGTGGTTGTAAATTTGCAGGTGTCACAGCCGTGCTATGGAAACATGCTTTATTTAGCAATACAGCATGACCTTGAGTGTTATATTCATTTTATACAACAGTTCTGCAAACACCATTTATTATCAACAGATCAACAATTTTGTTTTTTTATTTTTCTTTATTTAATCAGTTACTGAGTTGCTTCACCAACCTATATTCTTCTGTGACCAGCAGAGCTGGTAACTTACAGTTAGTGACCAATAGTAAATGTAATTAACATGGGTGAAAGAAGTTTTAAATTCTTACAGATAGTATGCAGCCGAAATGGGGTGGGCAGTCTTGTAAATCTTGTAAGTTTCTTTGTACATTTTTCAATTAATCCACTTTGGAATATCAGCTGCATCAAATTCTGGGTTCATGGGTTGAATCCCATAATAACGTCATATTTGCAAGTCAATCCAATGTCACACACAAAAGTAGTGCTGTTGATCAGGGCTCGGAGGAAGATTTGAAATTCAACCTTGTGTAAGGATCTAGTTAGCTTTAAATAAAAGAACACAGATGACTAAGATGTGATTCAGAATGACTTGGAAGCAATTAGTAAGGAGACAAAGAGTTGTTTAAGATGACAACATTATTAGATGTGTTATCTCAATAAACGTGCTTCTTTGGATTTTAAAAGGAGTTTTTGGCAGGGAGTTGCTTTTTCCTCAGTATGGACTATACAGACCTGCTTTCATCTGTGCTGTCGACCACCACCACCGTTCACTACTGGGTTAACGAATCCTAAGATGTACATTACATATATTAAAACTGTAAAATTGGCCTGTTTGTACAGTACATTAAATATATTTGCAAATGAAATAATTTGAGGGGACATAAGATGAGTAAAAGAACACATCACATTACTTATAAGTGTGCAAATGTTTTTTAATTTTTTTTTCTGTTTGTCTTTTTGTTTGTGCATGCATCATGTTAAAACTACTAAACACATTTTAAGAAGAGATTATGTGCTAATTAAAAATTTAAATAGAAAATGCCCTTATATATAATAAAAAATTTACCTTCAAAAAAATCATTAGTTCATCTCAAAATTCAACAGATGGCGCTGTACATCTTTTAATATGCACTTATGATTTTGCGATTGAAACCTATTTAATAAATACAATTTCACATTTTCATTCTGCACACTTCACTGATAAAGCTAATTGATAAACTATATGAGATGCTTACGGTAATTTAAAAAGATATGCATAGTGTTCTCACTATCAGGAGCAAAGAGAATGATACAGACTTTGGGTAAGTTTTGTAATATTGTTTTTCAATTTATGATTCCTTATGCATGTTGTATTAGTCAAGATTTTTATAATTATTCATCTCAACCATCATCACTCGGCGGTTTCATCGTAAGTACGGTTCATCAAGACTCCCGCGCTGTGATTAGTTTTTCATCTTTCCGCGTGCTGGTCCTCGCATAGTCAAACAGCATAGGTGAGATAGGGGTATAACATCAGGAATAACAGAGGGGGGGTGGGTTATCGGGGGGTAGGACAACTTTCACACACACACACACTGACTGCTGTCTGGCTTACAGATTAAATAAATGGTCTAAATCACAAATGACATTTTTGAATATAAATAATATAACTAAATAACTGAGTACTACAATGACAGACCCAAAGTGTTAGATTACTCGTTACATCAAAAGTAATCCAAGTACTCTAACGCTTTACTTTGTAATGCATTGCACCCAACACTGGTCATGCGTATTTCAGGTGTTAGCTATGCAAGGACCTAAGTTGGGGGTTAATATTCCCCGGCTGGGTCAGCTGAGAGAGGGTGTCTGGTGATGTGAGACCCAAAACACCGTATGATCTTATAAATTCAATCGAACGCATCCATCGCCGCTCCATCCATCATCCATGCACCACTGTAGGGTAAAGATGCCTTCAAAAACAATTCAATTAAATGTTAAAATTCAAAAATACATTTAAAAATAATATAAATAGTTGTCAGGAATCAGGAACAACAAACATGGCAATAAGGTTGATGTTCATGGAAAAAATACACACACAAAAACAAACAAAACAAAACTTATGAAGAATTTACTTGAGCTTTCACCATAAGATGATTTAAATGCATGATAAGTACAATACTAGACCAACTACTGTACAAACGTTTTAGTTCTGTGTGGACAGAAAAACAATCTAGTGGTTTACTTTGACATCACTGCCCCAAAAGAGTGCTACTTCAGAGTGCTATAGGTGGTCCAGGACACCAATCCCTCCTCCACTGTTCGGACAAAACTTGCAGTCCAGGGCATTTAGACTGGGTGTTTTTTTAAAAACTTTAGTCAATCCAGGTCTGAGTACAGGGTTTAGAATGGAACAGGAGGTTTTTCATAAACACAATCTTGAAGATTGGTACTGGAGCGTGGCCAAAGTAGAATACAGGACTTGGGACAGAGCATATAATAGTCAATTCCATGCAGTGTAGTGAACACAGTGTCCTCAAATCTGGGTGGCAATGCAAACAAATTGTCCTCAAACCTGTGTGTGTGTGTGGGGGGGGTAAACATAGTATCCTAAAAAACTGCAGCAGAGAGAACACAATGTCCTTAAACCCATGTGGTGGAGCAATCAACATGTCCCTCCATGCAGGTGCATGCAATGCAGTAAACTGTTTGCAAAATCAGGTGGGGGAATAAGCAAACCGATTAACATGTACATCTCTCCATCTACTCACCTGCATGCTCTTCAATGTTACTGGCTGGACACAGCATCATGTGGTGATTGCCTACAAGTTCTGTTTGCCTCACATATCCCTTGCTGTTGGCTCCCGTGCACTTTCCTTTGCTGCTTAGCACTGTTAAACTTAACTGTGGTAATTATACTGTACGAGTGTAGTATTCTGTCATGAATTGTGGATAGGCACAGCATAAATGTGACTAATAACACTTATTGAAGAATTCCCACATAAAACCAAATTCAACCAAACTAAATATAACTCCGATATGAAGAATTAACCTGAACTTTCACCATGAGACAAATGAAATGCATGAAAGATGCCATTCTAGACCAACTAGACAAGATCAAACTGATGTTTAAATAATGAGACTACTCACTGGGCTAACTAAGTAACCTTTCAATTGGAAGCGAAAGACAAAAGAAACCAAAATCAACTTAAAAGACCCAAACAACATAAATCCCAAGGCGCACACACACATTTTCTGGCCTACAGATAAAGCTTTGATCTATTAAGTCATGGCCTCCACAAAACTGCTATATCCTGTACGTTTGGTCTTTATTTGTCACATGTACATTACTGCAGAGTCAAATTCTTTATCCTTGCTTATTCCATCTCTGTTAGTAGGCTGAGGTCAGAGCGCTGTGTCAGCCATTATACACCTGACGGTGTTTTGTGGTATCTTGCACCAAGATGAGAGATTAGAGGCCAAGGCATCACCTCAAATTGCTTGCAATCTTCCCTACACTGTTACTAAACACACAGTTTTTGCAATGTTGCAAGGCATATTTTCCTGCTAAATAAAGCAACTACCATTTGGGAATACCTTTTCCATGAAAGGGTGTACTCGGTCTGCAATTACACAGCCCCATACACAGGAAGTTGTGATGCTGTGTACTTTGAATTTGTGCTACAAAATCACTTCTGCAGAATTGGATTAGACAGACGAGCCTTCATTCCTAACACGCAGCCATGATTATTGGGTACGTCGACAGTTCACCAATTGTTCTTCCTCGGACCCTTGGTAGGGCTGAAGAAATTTATACCATGAACACCACACCAGTTCTGCTGTTTTGCAGATGCTCTAATTTAATTGTTACCAGCCATCCCAATTTGGCGTTAGTTAAATTTACTCCTTACATCCTTACGTTGGCCATTTTCCTTCTTATAACACAGCAACTTCGAGAACAAATGTCTAATCCCAACCCAACCCTTTGACAGATGAAAATGTAATGAGATAATCAACATTATTAATTTCACCACTTAGTGCTATTAATGTTTCTTGTAATTGGCCACTTTCTGTTTGTGTGTGTGTGTGTGTGCGTGTGTTTTCCCCAGGGCCTGGGCTAGCTTTTGTAGCTTATCCTCAGGCAGTGGCTTTGATGCCTTTACCTCAGCTGTGGGCTGTGTGTTTCTTCATTATCATAATTATTCTATTTGGTCTGGACACACAGGTACACGTATACACACACATATACACTGTATTTGGAGATTAGGAATACAGTAATAGCTGAAAGAATTACTAAGCAATATTGAATTGGAATGAGTTCTGGTATACAAAGTATCATGTTGTATCATATTCAAATTCTATTTGTCACATATCCAGTCATACACAGTACGATATGCAGTGAAATGCTTATACGACTGCTCGTGACCTTTAATCTCTAAATTATCAATAGAAAAAGGAAATAAAAATAAATTAGGGAATGGAAATGAATAAAATATAGAGAGGAAGATAAGAACAAAATATAAAATATAAAATATGGGATATACAAAAAAATATATATATAAAAAAAAAACTAGTTGTACAAAATATACACAGTGATGACTGTACAAATATGCAAACTATGGAAATGTGCAAAAAAGTGAATAATTAAATAAATATAAATAGAAAGTATGCAGAAATAAAATGACCAGAATTGAGCAAAATGAAGTGTGCAAAATGAAATGAAGTATAAATGTCTATAAATGTCCAGAAATGTCCAGGGTGACTGCAAATGTGCAAGAGTGTACAAATAAATTGATACAATCAAGCCATAGCCAATCATACTACAATGCACTGCCTTACTTTAAATTGCCATTTGAATAAGGAAATACTTAAGTCATTTTTTGAATTATTAAGATGTTTTAGGGTGGTACGACAATAGTGGGTTGCATTGTCGCCTTGCACCTCCATGGTCGAGGGTTTGATTCTCACCATGGGTTTGTGTGCATGTTCATTGTTTCCCTTGGTGGGTTTACTCCCACAGCCCAAAGACATGCAGCATAAGCTAAGTGGTGTTTCTAAATTGTCTTAAGGGTGTGAGCGTGTAAAGTCTGCATGTGTGTCCTGTGATGGATTGGCACCTTGTCTAGCTTGTTCCCTATTGTGTGCCCAAAGTTTCCTGGGAAAGGCTTCAGGCTTCCTGCAACCCTCTCTAGGGTAAGCAGTACATAAGATAAATAAATGAATAAAAAGCTAGCAATATTTTTTTTTTACCGAATCAAAGTAGACCAAAATGGACCTTGAGGCTCGCCCTTGGCTACCAGTGAATTTTGCCTGATTGTTTCTTCATTTCATTATCATAACAAGGGAGTGACCTAATTTGTGCATTAAGTACTTTTATTATTTTTCAGTTTCTTGTGGTGGAGGTTCACACAAGAATATCATTACATCAGTGACAGATATGTTATCAAAAGTGCAACGTCTAACTGGATTTCGAGAAGCCTTTCTGGTCCTTTTTTGTATTTTCTGTTTCTTCCGCCAATTAGTCATGGTCACAGAGGTAGGAACATTAAAAATAAAAACTATTATGAGAGAAGAAACATAAACAAACTTGTCAGTCACTACAGAAATTTATTTTTGATATGGGCAGCTACAGAAATGGAATAGTTGCAGGGGACAAATGGTGGACAGAGACAGGCCTGCCAGGAGTGAGTTGCAGTATTGTTGAAATAACAAGGAACTGAATAAGCACTTAATTAGCCTGTGAAGAAAAAAATGGTAAAATTTTTCTGATGTTGTAAAGAAGAAAATTACAAGAGCGAGTAAGGCTTGCTGCCTAATGCAAATGGCTGGGAGTACTTTATTTGGCACACAGTCATAAAACAGCATGAGCAACACATTCACCTTGAGAATCACCAATTCAGCCTAAGCATGAACCAGAGCACATTTAACAGGTCATGCACACACTTAACACACACACAACATGGCCGAAGCCACTAACCCAAACACCCTTCCCCAACAGGGTGAACACACAGCAACTCCTCCCGCAAGGCATGATAGTCGCCAGCCGAAGCCCCGCCTACGCCACATTATGTAGAATAGACAGATGTTAAGTTCTTTGGCTTCCTAACCTTTAAGGATGGGTAATGTATATTATACAATGTAGTGTTATTGCCTCACAGTTTTGCAGTGTCTGTTGGTTTTCCTCTGAATTTACCAGTTTCCTTTCAACTCCTGAAAATGTTCAAGTAGCTACTTGTCCACTCTAAATTGCCCCTAGCTATGTATAGGTGTGTGTGAAAAGTAACTGCCGGTGGAATAGCATCCCATCCAGGCTGTATTTCTGACTTTTGCTCAGAGTTTCTGGGATAAGATTTGGTTTAAATTAATGAGCCACACTCCTTTAGAGCTGCATGTGGTAGCGGATAAATTTGGTGAAACATTGTAAGTTAAAGTATGTTAAACAAATTCTTAATCACAGTACTAAAATTAAAGTATAAATATGGAATTAAAATTAAATTAAATCTTATTAGGATCGAACTTAAGCAAAGTAAACTTTAACACAGTGAAGTGAGTCTTAAGGCCATAGATTTTATCATGTGTAATTAAAAAAGCTATGCGTGTAGGGTTTTTTTTTTGGTCATCTTATACTTTCTGTTTTTTAATTTTGAAGTAGATGAGTAGAAACTAAATGACAATAAAATTAAAACATTGTCAGGACGCTCTACTGTGTCAGCAGATGTCGATGTCATTCAGCCGTGCTTGTGTTTTTGCGTTATTATAAGAATAGAATGCAATAAGCTGTTATAATCATCATAATTCTTTTTAATAAATAATAGCCCCCCTTGCGCTGTACCAACGCTGGCAAAACCTTATGAAATACAAGTGAAACATTAAACGAATTTACATAAAAAATCAAAACAGACTCTGTTTGTGCATTAGAAAAAGTTTGTCAGATTAATGTGCAAAGACTATATAATAAAACTATCTAACTTAATACTAAACCTAAACCAAACGCGTGGATTAATAAACCAAGATGTGTGTTTCTTAGCCCCACCCCCGGTAATACAGCGTATTCAGACAAAGGCTCACCCGCGAGAGGTCGTGCTCGGACCACTGAGCTTCTGCGGATTTTAAAATTTACATTGTTACCATTTTTTAATCACTGGAATGGAGAAATAAAAAGTTTCCTCATTATAACCTGCCTTGTACAGTATTGTTTTTACAGTAATTACTCTATACACAACCCGTGATTTTTTATGCTATTTTACAAATGAAAAATACAAATGGAATAATGTTTTGTTTTTTCTTTTTCTTCTTTATGAAATATAAAATTTTAAAATTTTATAAAAATACCAAAGAAAATTATTGTGTATAGAATGATTAAAAACATTTACACAAATTTAAAAAGAGGCCTAAAGAACTGCAGGTCTTCAGAAGGGCCTTAGATCCAAGAGGGTCTTAAAGTACAGTAGGGAGGGAAAGTGCAGTTTAGTTTCTTTGAATGTACTGTATAGGTGAGAACAGCTGATTTACACCTGGGGAGGGGTGAATTATTTGCATTTGAAGTTGTCCGACATTGTAAAGCACACACAGTAACACTAAAACAACAACAGTAAGGGTTAACCCCTTGAGTGCGCCTAACGCCCAAGAACTATGTTTATGTTTTGTTGTAGTTTAGTTTGAGTTGGACTGCATGTCCCAGACTGCACCTCGGTCAGGTGAGGGGAGCACTCACCTGAACCGAGGAGAGTAATTAAGTTAATTATTATAAATAGCCTGACTGAAGTTCAGTCAGGCGTCCAGCATTTGTTGTTATAGTTTTGGTTTGTTGTGTTGATTGTTTTCTTTAACGAGAGTTGTCATACTGTATTAAAGTTTACTTGGTGCTCTTGGAGAAGAGCTTCTGTTTCTGTTTCGACTTTAAAGACAACAGTAAAAATAAAAAACTTCTTAAAAACACTCGTCTCAGCCTCTGCAGTTATGCCACGCCGCATGTGTAGCTTAGAATAAATAGGAATAAGAGGCCCTGATTATACTGCATGATTATTATTTAGTACAACAAAACTTTTACAATAAAACTTTATGCTAGCGGTTGAGTGCTAAATAGACTATGTAGGAAATGAAAGAGAAGGAAGTTAAAAATAGCCCACGTTTAGAAAGGCATTTTTATTTAGACTATAAAAGATATTTCTGCATCTATTTTTAGGTGTGCCGGCTGCCACTTTTTAGTTAGAAGTTTTTAATACAAGTCTTATAATGCTCACATGACATCAAACATTCCCCTTCTTAATATGTTAACTATTTATTTTAACTATTTAAACCATTAGACTATTTATGTTACTATTTTAACGATTGTTTCATTTACTTCAAAAAAACAATACAAACAAGAACAAAAAAACATTTAAAAATATTATTGATTAAATTTGGGCTGAAAAAAAATGCTGTTCACAAAAATTTAACCAATGAGTACTCATGTCGATCAATCTGATATACAGTATGCTTCAATCTAGGTTTCTCTCCCAGGTGGGACCACACTGCTTTTTGTAGTTTAAAGACAAGAAAACCTTTAAAACAAACATCAACCGCCTCCACCAAAGAGTCTGGAACAGAGAGTACAGGATGCATCACACAGCAGCGATATATTATCACTTATGAAATACAAGTGAAACATTAAACAAATTTACACTTAGTACTAAAATTACAGTACAAATTTTAATTAAAATTTTTATTTTTTTTTCAACAGATTTTAAATTAAATATAAGAGTTTCTTTTTTGCATCAAATTTAAGCAAAGTAAATGTATACCTTTATATCTAGCCTTTATATCCAAAGGGTAGCTCCAGATATAAACAGTGTGTTTCACTAGTGTATAGCCAGAAAACACACTCTGGGTGTGCATCAGAAAAAGTTTGTCTGATTAATGTGCATAAACTATATAATAAAACTATATATGCTACATAGCCTTTATAAGCCTTTACATTTTTTTATACTCATATTGACCAATTTGTTTTTTATGATTTTGTAAAATAATAAAACAAACAGGTTCCTCTATTTTGTATTGTTCGTCTGCATTAATTTGTAATTTGTATGAAGCGTGAATTATAGGCGCATTCACTGCTGTGGAGATGATAAAGTTAATGACATTCCCTCTTTGACAAAGTCTGCAACACTGAGGAATGCTAACGATACTGAACAGATATTGCATTTGTCCTTTTATATATATCTTCTGCTACTTTTTACCGTCTTCTGGCAAAAGCAATTTTTTTTTACAACATAATTCCATAATGTTAAACACACCTTCCTCTTAAACATTACCCCATGCATAAAACTCCTGCACAACTCCTACTAATGTAAAACTCTAATTTATTCCTGAGCTCTGAAAAGTAGATGTCTGAAAATAAATGTAATTAAAAGTCTTATATATAGCTTCAAGCTGATGTGTGTGTAGTCCTACACCCAACTGTTTTTATCCTTCTGTTTTAAGTTTAGAATAAAATGATAGATTTAAGCTTAATTGTCAAACTCAGCTGTGGGGCTAGGAATCAAAGCGACAAAAGTTGGTTCAATTTAGGCAACAAAGCAGGAGATAGAACTTTATAAAGAGATGTTGAAGAATAGAAAGCTAGAGGCGAGGGGGCTCTGGGAGAGTAAGAGCGAATTCCTTCTGGCTGTAGCAGGAGACATAGTGGGTTTGGGCAATGTTTGGAGATTCCCTTACCTCTGTTACAGGAATGGAGGTGGTAAGATTACTTACAGATATATTATATTGATTAGTGTTGCTTTGTATGTTATATGGTGTGCGGGAGGATTATAGTCACTGTGCTTTTGCTGCCACAACAATTTCACAAAACATTTAAGCAACTATTTTGTCTTTTTTAACTTTCTGGAAGTCAAAACTAGTTAAATTCAGAGATTGGTATTGTTTACATTGTTTATAGGGGTGTTTTTGGTGCCCTACTTGGTGCTTGTTGTGACCTGTGGTTTGCCGCTATTCCTTCTGGAAACTGCAATGGGACAGTACACACAAGAGGGGTACATCACCTGCTGGAAACAAATCTGCCCACTGGCTGAGGGTAAGTGACATAAAGATTTATAAATAAGCATTATCACATGAGAGGGAGTGCTGTACTGCTGAATATAGTCCAGCTGTGGTTGTAAATTTGCAGGCGTCACAGCCGTGCTATGGAAACATGCTGTATCCAGCAATACAGCATGACCTTGAATGTTATATTCATTTTATATAACAGTTCTGTAAACACCATTTATTATCAACAGATCAACAATTTTTTTAATTTAACCAGTTACTAACAACTTAAAGTTGTAAAAGTTGTTATAAGTGATTGACAGTTAATGTAATTAACCTGGGTGAAAGTAGTTATAAATTCTTACAATTGGTATGTAGCCATAAGGTGGTGTGCAGTCTTGTAAATTTCTCTTTACATTTCCATTTATTCGGCTTTAGAATATCAGCTCCATTAAGTTCTGGGTTCAGGGGTTGAATCCCAAATAGTGTCAAATGAAAAGTATACAATCCAGTGTCACATACAAAGCAATGCCATTGATTAGGGCTTGGAGGGAGACTTGGAATTCAGCCTTGTGTTAGGATCTAGTTAGATTTGAAATCTAAAAAAAAAACACAAATGATTAAGATGTGATTCAGAAGGACATAAAAGCAATTATTAAGAAATGCTGAAAAAGTGTAGCAAAGTGCTATTTAAGATGACCTAACATTATTATATGTGTTTTCTTACTGAAAATGTTTCTGTGACTAATTTTGGATGTGGTTTTTGGCAGTGAGTTGCCTGTTATAGTAGTTGAACACCCCAGTGGTGTTATCATACCTCATCACTACTCGGCTAACAAATCTCAAGATCTATACATCTTTACGATACACTGAAAAAAATAACTCTGAGATGTTGTAAATGTAGTATTATTAAATCTGTGTAATCAACAATAAATAATCAAGTTTGTACATTCACATAAATATATCTAAGTTAGAAATTAATCTGCATTTGTTAAGAACACAAGACAATGTGCATTTTTTCCTTTACCTTTTTTTTTACGTAATCACTGACAATATTTTTACAGTAAGTGCACACAAGTAACAAGCAATAATCTTGTTCATTTTACTCTGTTTAAATAAAACCTCCCCTGGAAAAAGCATGGGAAACCCCGTATAAAAAAAAAAGTGGACCAAAGCCTCATTGCCATAGGAAACAACTCTTTGGAGGATTTTGTTCACCTCGTGTGCAAAAAGTTTTAACAAGCAGAAGACGACCTGTGGATTCAGGACCAAGTGCACTTTGAAGGAACTGTGGATGTTCAGGAGTGTGTGCACATTATAAAAAGTGTTCTTACTTCAAGTTTTGTGCTGGATGAAGTTGCATTTCAAAGTACAAAATTACACAACTGGTATTTTAACTATAATATATAAGAAATGCCTAGTTGCTAACTAGATAATGTGAGTATATGTAACTTTAAAATTAGACTAGGACATTTAATAAAACAAAGTAGGCCCGACTCCAAGTAATGTGGAAACTTACTGGTATAATCAATCCGTGTGTGTGTTTTTCTTTCTCTTGCGCTGCAGAGTGTGTGTGTTATGTGTGTACGCGCATAATTTGACACCGCCGGTTATACACACACGCTCTCTTTATCTCTCGCCTTTACTGTTTGAGTGTGTGTTTTTCTTTCTCTTGCGCTGTAGAGTGTGTGTGTGTGTGTTGTGTGCGCGCCTAATTTGACACCGCGCCTGTTCAAACACAAACACACGCGCTCTCTTTCTCTCTCGCCTTTACTGTGTGTCAGTTTTTGAGTGTGTGTTATGTGTGTGCGCGCGAGTAATTTGACACCGTGCCGGTTCACACACTCTCTCTCTCTCTCCTTTAATGTGTGTGTGTGTGTGCCACACACAGCGCCTGTGCGCATAAATGGAAACACTTATTGGTCGGGATTTATTTATACTTTTTTAAAGGTAACATGCAGGTTAATTAGTTTTATTTTTATGTATTTATTTTTTTAGGCTGTGGAACAAATAATTTTAATTTCTATTATTTCTAATGGGAAAATGTGCTTTGATTTACTAGTGTTTTGGAATACGAGCCCGCTTCCAGAACAAATTATGCTCGTAATCCGAGGTTCCACTGTATAGTGTTCTCACTATCAAGTGCTGAAAGAATGATACAGACTTTTTTTACAGAGTTTTGTTATACTGTTTTTCAGGCATTATTTGTATGGATTGTAAAGCTGAAGTTACTATCAGAAACAATAAAAAGACCAGGACCACCCAGGATCTAATGTCTAACACAACAAATTCAGTCTTTTATTATGATCTAACACAACAAATTTACACAACAAAATGGCTTTGGGAAACATCCAAGAGCACAATAGGTTGGGCAGTTTTATCTGTTTAGAAGGCCTGGTGTTGTGTAGTACAGTGCATTCCAAAGGTGTTCAGTAAGTTTTTGTACAGGCGTATCCAAACCTTCCACCAACATTGGTGACCCATGTCATTATGAAGCTTGCTTTGTGCACATCATTGGTAGCATAGAAAAACGTTCTGGACAACTGCATGTTTTCCACCTTGTGGATGCCATTTAGAGGAATGGATATATAGGTGCAAAGTTTTGATGTTTACATACAGTATAGTCTGTATTTGACTGGTTCTATATCATATGTATTTCAGGTGTTGGCTATGCAAGCCTGTTGATTCAACTGTATGGGTGCATGTCCTACATTATAATCCTGGCCTGGGCACTGCTCTATTTGGTCTTCTCCTTCAAGTCCCAGCTTCCCTGGGCCAGCTGTGACCACATCTGGAACACAAGTATGTAATGGGACCATGCTTGCTCTAAATGATTTTTTTTTTACCTGGCTACATTATATTTATTTGTGTTTTCACATTTTCTTAAATAGCTTTTTGGTTTGCTTTCAACAGCTGATGCTACTTAAAGTTCTAGCTAGCCTGAGAAATGCTGTATATGTTAGAAGAAATATAGTAAAAAAAAACATTTATCTGGATTGAGGTTCAAGGCATATTGCCAACGACTACTGCACTGGCTATTAGAACATGGAACCTTTAATAATGTTGATCCATGATAACCCAAGATAATTAATACAATTGGCTCAATTCTTGTCTCTGTGTGCATAGAGTTTGCATGTTCACCCTGTGCTTGGTAGGCTAATTGGCATTCTAAAATTGCTCATAGTGTGTGAATGAGTGTGTGTATGTATGTGCCCTGCAATGGATTGGCACCCTGCCCAGACTATACTGTACCCCGCCTCATGCCCTTAATCACCTGGGATAGGCTCCAGGCTACCTCTTTAAATACAGAATAAAGAGGTACAGATGATGAGTGAGAGTGAGTGAGATATGCACACAAGGTTTGGGGTTGTGAAATTTTCTTTGGCTGTTATCCTGCTATTGTACAGCTATATAATGCCACCGGAAATGCCAGGGTGTGTCAAATGTACACATGTCAAGGTGCTTTCTTTTGCTCTCTCTCTCTCTCTCTCTCCCTATTGTATGCTCTAATCTTTCTAGAAAGCATCTGCCGCAGACCAGTCTGTCAATGTTGACCGCCACAGACCTTAGATTATCTCCTCGACTCCTTTAGCTTCAGGCTCGCCTGCCACTCCTGTGCCATGCTGCTGCAGCCACTGACAACTACCACAGGCCTGCACTATTTGCACTTTTCACACTACCTCACAAAACCACCACTTTTCACAGTCCTCTGGTACTTTATGGGAGTGGGAATCTTATCCCAGCTGAGTAATGTTATGCTGCCATAGAGGCCCTTGCCCCCATGTGGGCTGTAGAGAACATAAAGTACTATCTACTGGGTCCACACTCCACCATGTTCACAGATCATGCTTCTTATTCCAGTGCTGCCACCCTCTTGCACCACCTTCTTGCACCATTCTGCTGCATCTCTCATACCACCTCAACTCTCTCTTACTGTTTACTGATCCTTATTTTTAATAATAACAAGAGCTCTCTACTTACTTCCCTCTCTGACATGTTTCATGTTATCTATTCAATTCAATTTTATTTGTAAAGCGCAATTTAACAATTGTCATTGTCGCAAAGCAGCTTTACACAATCATAAGAATTATGGAAGTTTTCATAAAATGTGAATGTGTATGAATCAAAATGATCAGAATGTCTCTGATAAGCAAGCCAAGTGCGACGATCACAGTGGCAAGAAAAAAAACCCTGAGATGGCAATAGGAAGAAACCTTGAGAGGAACTAGACTCAACAGGGAACCCATTCTCATTTGAGTGATAATGGATAAAAGGGACTGATCTGCAGTCATACTGCGTGTTAGGAGGCTGGAAGTTCAGTATAACATGAGATGTGTTTAAGTTAATATGGAGTCCAGTTTGTTATTGGAGGCTTAGGTAGACTGTAGGAAACTCCTTAACTATTAGACTATAGACTGAACTACTCCTGAACTACTAGAGCGACTGCACTATCGAGTCACGAGTCCTCAGAAAACGGCATTAGGTGAGGCTAGGAACACTTATAAAAAGTGGAACCGTCCCAAGTCACCGCATACATCCCAGACAGACCACATGGGGCATCCATGCGACGAGATCTTCAACCAGAAGCAGGATACCAGGACGAGTCAGACAGGTTCAGAGGGCAGAGGGGGTCTGGATCACTGACAGCTCAGGAGCAACATGTATAGCTCGTTGTATGACGATGTACTGTATATGTTATCTCTCTACCCACACTCTATAATCTGCCTCTGCTGGCTTACTTTTTATTATAGTACAGCTTGCTACAATTAAAAAGTTTTTAAGATGTCTTTTAAAGGCAAAATTCTAAATATGCTACAGGAAAAACATGACCAATGATAGCGAACATGTATATTCATTTGTCTGTTTCTCAGACAGTTGTCTTGCTGTTGTAAATGAGGCCAACTGGACAAGACAGGTTAATTCAACATCAGCAGCCACTGAGTTTTGGGAGTAAGTATCAAATTAATTGTTAGCATCATCATTTTTGTAGTTACACAAATACAGTACACAGTGGTAAAATATGGCTTACATGTTTCTACTTATTTTTATATTACTGCACAGACGCAGAGTGCTTACTATCTCTAAAGGTATTGACCAAGTGGGTAACATCAACTGGGAGATTCTCCTATGTCTAATTGCAGTGTGGATATTATGCTATTTTTCTATATGGAAAGGAGTTAAGTCCACTGGCAAGGTAAGTAAGCCTTGCTTCTATTCTTTCAATCTTTCCCTTCGAATAGATTTGTTACCATTAAAATAATATTAGTTTTGGAATCCATTTGTTCCACTTGGTTCACTTTTAGTTTTTAATCACTAATAAAAATTCAGTTCTTAAAAATATGCAACATTGGAATGTAATTCATATAATGGTTTTCAATGTGGTTTTTATCCACTGCTATAAGGTGGTGTATTTTACAGCCACGTTCCCCTATGTGATGCTGCTGGTGTTGCTGATTCGTGGACTGACTCTGCCAGGAGCCATGCAGGGTGTTATTTTCTACCTTTATCCTGACTTCAAGCGTCTTTTCGAACCCCAGGTGCTTTAAGTGCACAGCATGCACACAGATAAACTGCTCTGGGGTTACTTTGACAAACCTTTATGAATAAAATACATTGTCTTAAAAAGCTTAAAAGATTTATGAAATGTTTTCCACTGTATGTTGGATAACTGTTTAAGATTCAAGTCTAGGTACTACAACAAAGTAATTGTAGTTTGCTTTTCAGGGGTTTTATTAATTTATCTTTGTTTGTTTGGGTACTTAAACAGGTATGGATCGAGGCAGCAAATCAAATTAGCTTCTCTTATAGTGTAAGTGTGGGAATATTGACTGTGCTAGGCAGCTACAACAAATACAACAACAACTGCTACAGGTGACCTGAACATTTTATAATATACTGTAACATTTCTCTCCCATTCTTTATCTACAGTATCAAATAATGTTTACAATAAACTATACTAATTAATGTTAATTTCATAATAAAAATGATATTATAATCCAAAAAGCCTTTTATAATTAAATCATGAAATTTATTAGTGAGAAAATTTTATATATTATGCCCAATTATATCTGCATTACAGGGACTGCTTTTGGCTGTGTCTGCTAAACAGTACCACCAGTTTTGTAGCAGGCTTTGCAGTGTTTTCAGTTCTGGGCTTCATGTCTCATGTTCAAGGAGTTCCAGTAGAGGATGTGGCAGAATCAGGTATGTTTAAAATAAAAATACTATCCATCCATCCATCCATCCATCCATCCTTCTCAATATAATTTAGCTTGATCTGCTTAGTAAAAACCTAGTAGCTACATTACTTATGCAAACTACTTTGCAAATAATTGCTGTAGGGCAATAATACCTTTAACAATATTAAATATAGTGTAAAAAAACAGCTAACAGTTGTCAGGAATCAGGAACAGCAAGCAAGGCATAAGTTCAAAGGTTGCAATTTAATGAAAAATACATACATAAAACAAACAAAACAAAACTCGGACATGAAGAATTAACCTGAGCTTTCACCATAATATGATTCAAATACATTATGAATACAACTGGAAAACTTTTCTTTATGTGGACAGAAAAAAAACCCCTCAACTTTCTCAACATATACATGAATCCCAAGAAGTGGTACTAACTCAAGTGGTTTACTCTGACATCACTGTCCCAAAAGGGTGCTACTCCAGAGCACTGCTGGACATCCAAGACAGTCTACTTCTCCTTCACTGTTCTGACACAGAGGTTACAGTCCAGGGCATTGAGGCTTGGTGAGGTATGAAGGCTTTGGTCAATTCAGGTCTGAGCACAGGGCTTCGGATGGAACAGGAGCTTATTCATTAACACCATTTTACATATTAATAGTCAAATCCGTGCAGTGGAGTAAACACTTTGTCTTCAAATCTGGGTCGCAAACCAAACAAATTGTCCTCAAACCTGGGTGGTGGGGTAAACATTATCCTTGAAACTGCAGCAGGGAGAACACAATGTCCCTGAATCCATGTGGCAGAACAAACATGTAGATGCAGAGATGAGTTAACCATTTGCGAAATCAGGTAGGGGAATGAGCAAACTGTCGTGAATTCAGGTAGTTGGCTGATCAGCATGTCCTCACATTCAAGCTTATCTACAGTATTGTGCCTGTCAGTTTCTCTCTGTGCACTATATTACCCGAATAAAGATGAGTTTCCTGTTGAATCTGGTTTCCTCTCAAGGTTTCTTCATATTGCCATCTCAGGGAGTTTTTCCTTGTCACCGTCGCCCCTTGGCTTGCTCATCTGGGACAATCTGATCATTTTGATTCATACACATTTACATTTCATACAAATTTCAATAATTTTGTTTTTTACATTAAATTCTGCTTTCCAACCATGACAATTGTTAAAAAGCGTTATACATAAATTGATTTAAAAATTTAAATGAATGTGAGGTCTGTCTATCTGCTCACCTGAATGCTCTGCAATATTACTGACTGGATGCAGTATCATGTGGTGATTGCCTTCTAGTTTAAATAACAAGACTACTCACTAGGCTAAACTACAGTAAGTACACTTTTCAATGTAAAGCAAAAGACAAAAGAAAACCAAATCAACTTAAAAGTAAGCACACAACACCCCAAGGTGTACACCCGCGGTAGAGCTCCGCTAGTGGTTAACTCTGACATCAGTAATTAACAAAACTAAATCAATAGTGTTTTCTACCCTTTTTGTTAAAATAGTCTCAAATGCAATTTCTGTCTTAGAAAGTATAATCTACTAAGTTATACTGACCAGTCTGCAGAACCAACCCCAGCTATTTGATTGTCACATGTTCTTTTTTTTGCATGCAAACCCCAGCAGCTGTGTGTTTATTTAGTTATTTTTTTGTCTAAAAAAGTATGCTGCTTTTTTCCCCCAGGCATACAAATATAGACTCCACAAAAATTTAGTGTTCTGTGGTATCTGGCACTAAGATGAGAGGGGCCAAGTCAACACTTCTTTGCCATCTTCCTCAAACTGTTTCCTGGACATTTTTTTTGCAATATTACACAGCACATTATTCTGCTACTGTAAATAAAGAAAGACACTGCCATTTGGGAATACCATTTCCTGTCACGAACTGCTAGGTGTTGGACTGTGGGCATGGTGTTCAGGCATAGACGCAGAGGGGGATGATGGTGAAACAAAGTCTTTTAATTGTAAACAAACCAAACAAACAAACATGAACAAGGGAAGTTGGCTTTACATTGGAGCATGCTATAAACAGAACTCATAAAACACTTAAACATACAGACTAGGGATTACACAATCTAATACAATACAGATAGGGGATACAAACCAGACAAGACAAACTAAACAGACCAGCGGACTAAACACTCAAGGGATTAAACACACACGACAGACTTGGCTAGGCCTTCTAGCTGTTATGCATATAGCTGCTAAACAGGCTAGTAGCCAAACAGGCTAGTAGCCAAACAGACCAATTGCTAAACAGGCTAGTAGCCAGAGACCCAAGGGATGAACAGACTAGGTATGAAACAGACTAAGAACTCTAAAGGTTAGTGGCTAAACAGGTTAGTACCTAAACAGACTAAGAGGTAAACAGACATGGAGACTAGTCAGATCTAAGCAGGTTAGTAGTGCACTGATTAGTATTTTTACACACTAAGAACTAAACACGCAAAGGAGGTTACTCACACATGGGGATAAACACACAAGGCTAATTCTGCTAGGAGACACAGACAAAGACATACTAATGCAAACTTAAAGGGATCCAGAAACCAAATGCCAACTAGAACTAAACAAACTAAAACAGAACATAATCAGAGAAAACAAAACCTACTTAACAGAACTCACATTAATGCTTGACCCAGTTTTCCAGAACAACCAGCTATTTATAACGGGAGTAATAAGTTACCTCGTTCAGGTGAGCACCTGCATCACCTGACCGAGGTGCCCTCTGAGGTAGAGTCTACCAACAAAAACTACGAACACAAACAGTGCCCTCTAGTGGGCAACCCTTACAGTACCCCATTTTAAAACTCCTTAGGCCTCAGTGGGCCTCGTAACAAAAACTATAAACCCAAACAGTGCCCTCTAGTGGGCAACCCTCACAGTACCCCATTTTAAAACTCCTCAGGCCTCAGTGGGCCTCGTAACAAAAACTACGAACACAAACAGTGCCCTCTAGTGGGCAACCCTCACATTTCCATAAAAGGGTGTACTTGGTCTGCAAATACACAGCCTCATACACAGGAAATTGTGATGCTGTTTATTTCGTTTGTTCCAATGATAATTGGGCATGTCGCCAGTTCACAGAATGTTCTCCCTTAGACCTTTGCTAGGTCTTAAGAAATGTATACCAGGAATACCACACCAATCCTCCTGTTTTGCAGATGCTATAATTCAATTGTCCAGCAATCACAATTTGACCTTTGTCAAATTCACTTACATCCTTATGTGCCCATTTTCCTTCTTATAACACAGCAACTTTGACAGATGCAAATGTAGTGAGATAATAAATGTTATTAATGTCACCGCTCAGTGATATCAATGTTTTTCATAATTTCCCCCTTTTGCATGTGTGTGTGTGTGTGTGTGTGTGTGTACACTTTTTCCCAGGGCCTGGGCTAGCTTTTGTAGCTTATCCTCAGGCAGTGGCTTTGATGCCTTTACCTCAGCTGTGGGCTGTGTGCTTCTTCATCATGATTATTCTTCTTGGTCTGGACACACAGGTGCATGTAGACACACCCACACTTACTGTATTTAAAGCTAAAGAATAATATATGAAAGAATAACTAATATTGAATTAGAATGAGTTCTGGTATAACAAGTATCATGTTATAGCACAATCAAACCATAGCCAATCATACTACAATGCACTGCCTTAAAAATTGCCATTTGGATTTAAATAAACAAATACTTAAGAGCCATTTTTTTTTATATATAAAAATGTTTAAAGCTGGCATTGTGGCATAGTGGTTAGCACTGTCCTTCGCACCTCCAAGGTTGAGCGTTTGATTCCCACCTTGAGTCTATTTGCATGAAGTTTACATGTTCTCCCTTCGTGGGTTTACTCCCACAGTCCAAAGACATGCAGAACTGGTTAAGAGGCGCTTCCAAATTGTCTCAAGGGTGTAAAGTCTGCATGAGTGTCCTGCAGTAGATTTGCACCCTGTCCACTTCCCGTGTTACCAGAGTGATTTCTTTGTTTTTAAAGAAACAACCACTAAGCTGATTTTGTGTGATCTTTGTTTATTCTTTTCTTTAATGCTCAAATTCAACTTAAACCCTCCTTCTAAACCAACAGAAACTTAAAAGCATTTGACTTCGGAAACAGAAAAAGATAGAACGAGGAACAGTTCAGTGTCTTTGGGGTATTAAAAAAAATTGCACTTCCCCAAACGTTGCAGGTTTAGTCTAGTGTGTAGAAAAACACTTTAAAAATAAAGTGGTTTTGGGGCAACAATCCAACTTGCATACAAAGTCCTTTTGTGCATAAATGGCTAGCTGTTATGAACACTCTCCTTTCTTTTCTAGAGCAGTGTAAAAACAACCTGAGACATAAAGATATTAAGGAGTCCTTTAGATTGAGCTAAAATCACAAGTTTGCTCAATCTGGACTCTTAGATTTTCTGTAAGTTAAAAGGTAACTCAACCGCATGCTCCCTCTACCAAACGAATCTCTCTTCTTCTCGCTAGCAGCTACCTCCATATCCTGTACGAAAGCTCTCTAGTGCCCTGTTGGATTACTACAACCACTCTAGTCATACAGAAGTTTAGGAAAATAAAATACAAGTAACTTGGGACTGGTTACATCCCCCCTTGTGGAAAATTTGTCACTTACTGTGACAAATTTTAAGATTTTGTACATCATAGGTGTTTATTAGAGTAGAATCGGAGTTTAGAACAATATAGGAGAAAAAAATTATAAAAAAATGTAAAGCTCTGTAGCGTTGTAGCACTGACACAGAAATAGAGACAGCTTTTGCGATGCTCTAACCATGGTCTTACTTGGTTTAAACACTACAGTCACTGATTTGGTGTGCTGGCCTCTTTATATAAAGTCGCTTTGTCTCCCAGACTATGAGTGGAAATGGGAAGCCGGCTGTCTAGAATAACAACGCCCTGCCCCCTTTTTCTGTGTCTTGTTGCTGTCCATAAGCTTGAACTCTAGTTGGAGTGTGGAAGGAGTTGTGCTATAAACATGGTGTGTGTCTACGGCCCGCCGTGACATTACCCAGGCCAGGGGAGCATGTTTTGTAACCAGAATAAATTGTCGCCCTGTTAGATAGTATCTTAGTTCTTTTATAGCCCACTTAATGGCGAGAGCCTAGCGCTCCATGGTTGCATGCTTTTGTTCCGCTGGTGTAAGAAAGGCAGTTTTCTAAGGAGCATAAAGAGTGGACCTTGAGCAATACAAAACCTCAAATGGTCTGATGAATGTTGTGCTTCTTCTTGACTTTTGTGGACGGCTCACCCTTTACCAGTGAATTTTGCCTGATTTTTGCTTTGTTACAGTTTCTTGCAGTGGAGGTTATCATTACATCAGTGACTGATATGTTTCCAAAAGTGCTACGACAAACTGGATTTCGAGAAAAATTTTTTTCTGTATTTTCTGTTTCTTCAGCCAATTAATCATGGTCACAGAGGTATGGGGATTAAAATTAAAAACTAATATGAGAGCAGAAACATAAAGAAACTTGTCAGTCACTGCAGAACTATATGTGATAAAATACATTATTTGCCAATTGTGAAAATTTGTGTTACTAAAATAGTATGAAACAATGGAAATAAATATGACATATAAAAAAAATAATGTTTAAAAATACTATGAAGCATGCTTAATTTAAGTCTCATTTACATGATGACAACTTTTGCTGTTGAATGATGTTAAAACATTCATTTAAATTATTATTATTAGTTTTATTAGAACATTGATATATACTGATATATGTAGTAGACAAATGAAGCCAAAATTTTAGCAATGATCACTGTGTTTTTGTGAAGTTATTATTTTGACTCACACTTATTTGTTATTCTATCTTTCAGGGCGGGATGTATGTGTTTCAGCTGTTTGAATACTATGCCTGTAATGGAGCCTGCATATTCTTTCTTTCAGTGTTTCAATGTCTGGCAGTTGGCTGGGCCTTTGGTGGGTCACAAACACCTTACTTATTAGCTGTGCTCTGAAATTAATTTGTAATAGGTAGTACCACAGTCTGATTATACATAATCCATACATTTTGGGAGACTAAAATTAATTAGATAGTAACCTAAACATGTCTATAATACATCCATGTCCTTTATATAGTGGTTACACAAAAAATGAGAATAACATAGAAGAAGAGGGTCAAAACTGATGGTCTATAGTATTCTTAACTTAGAGGACTGTAATATTTGGACAGATTGGCATGATTTTCAATAAAAATGTTGAATATAAAAATGGTGTTCAGTATAATCTCACTAGGGCACGGACTGATTCAAAGATTCAAAGAACTTTATTAATCCCAGAGCGAAATTGCTTTGTCTTGGTTATATTTTTCTGCTAGTAATAAAAGAGTAATAAATTACTCTTTTACAAGGGGAATTAGTATCAATTAAAAAAGGGGGAAAAGACCTAATTAAAAATAGTAAATTTCTTACTGCACTAATACTGTAGGAAGACACATCACCTCAGTCATGACTGAATTCACATATATTACACTTGGAAGGGAAAAAGGGAAAAGAAAAAAGCACTGCACAAATAACACTGTTAATAATATTGTACGTGAAGAGTGGTAAGGCCAAGATTGTATTAGTAAATGTATGTGGAAACAAGGATTGTATTAATGTAATATTGCATAATTACAGACCGTTAGTGTTGGTAAACAACTGTGAGAACAAGTATTGTCAATTCAAATTTTATTTGTCACATACACAGCCATACACAGTATGATATGCAGTGAAATGTTGTAACAACCACCCTTGACCTAAAATTAAAATAAAATAGAGTATTTTAAATAAAGAATAGGAAATAAATAAAATAAAATAGTAAAAATAAAATAAAATATTTAAATAAGGAATATACAAGATGAAATAATAATAATAATAATAATAATAATAATAATAATAATAAAAACAACAACAACAACAATAATAATAATAATAATAATAATAATTATTATTATTATTATTCATATTATTATTACAGTATAGAAAATATAAAAAAACTTTTGGCTGTAATATTAAAGGATCTGAGCCTGCACAGAAAATACAACCTGCTCTGTCCTTTCTTGTAGAGTGCCATTGCGTTAAGTGACCAGTCCAGTTTGTTGTCAAGATAGACTCCCAAATATTTACTATATTCTGGGACCATGGGTCCGTTCTTCGTAAGTCGCTTGACACATCCGAGATGAATTGACACATCTAAGATGAGATAATCGTGCTAATTACGATCCGGCTAATTCGGTTCTTCGAGCACACCTGTGGTTGATGATTAGTATAGCTGGATTGAGTTGTCTAGGATTATTGCGCGCTCGTGCGTTGGTTTAAAAGGCGATATGCATGGACAGTAGAAACAAACCCTCCGATTGGTTGACGAAATGGAAAAAGAGCGGCTCAATTTTTTTTGTAACACGTGTTATGTGCTGAAATGCCCCCCTGCCATGGATTGCCCCCCCCCTACATAATCACTATCAAATATTATATTAGAACATAAATTCATAGGTTAATGGTTTACAAATTACATGAGACAATAAAATAAAATAAGAAATATGAAAATAAATATGTCGTATATGAAAAAATAGAAATATTATGTATACTTTTATATTGTTTATTTTATAATAAAATTAGTTTCGTCCAATTTATCATTATTAAATATAAATTTTTAATATATATAAATATTTATTAGCATATTTTTATGACAAACCCCTGAAAAATAAATGTT
This sequence comes from Clarias gariepinus, assembly GCF_024256425.1. Lineage (NCBI taxonomy): Eukaryota > Metazoa > Chordata > Actinopteri > Siluriformes > Clariidae > Clarias > Clarias gariepinus. Next base: position 10,990,933 of record NC_071106.1, on the reverse strand, counting down.
ACAAAATAAACATTATACAAGAATTTGTATTAATGGTCTTGACGGCTGTCTCGTGCCTAGGGTTTATTATAATAGTTATATCATATTTTATAATACTAAACCTATGAATTTATGTTTATATATAATATTTGATAGTGATTATGTGTGTGGGTGGAGGGGAGTCCATGGCAGGGGGCATATACTTTTCTTTTTCCACGTGAGTCAGTCGTGCTCTTTAACCAATCAGATGTGACCTCGCCATTTCAACCAATCATAACCCGCCAGGAGCGCGGGCTAAATCCTGTTTACATGAAATAAACCTGCTCCCGAGCAGGTTCAAGCTTACGGATATGTTGCTATGACAACAAATGCTAGAAGCGCATCGAAGAACGAAACAATCCAAGATCAGGACAAATCCACAACAATCAAATCCAGCTAACTGAGTTAGCGACGTACGAAGAATGGACCCCATGTCCACTGTCTCTCCCTGGACTGAGTAGGAGTCATAGGGGTATTACTTCCCTTGGTCTACCAACAGCTCCTTTGTCTTAGTGTGTTTAGTTTAGGTGATTATGCTCACTACACAAGAAAGTCATCCACCACAGACTCGAAGATGTCATCTTCCTAGATACATCCAACAACCACAGAGTTATCAGTGAACTTCTGCAGATGGCATGATTCTGAGTTACATCTAAAGTTAATGTATAGAGAGTGAAAAGAAAATGGTGACAGTTCAGTCCCCTGAGGAGCTGTCCATGATTAAGGAAACCAAATGAGTGTCAATGTGTATTTTCTTTAAATAGAGCATCCTATAGAGCTACAACTCACATTGAGGAGTGAAGAAAATGATAGTCTAAGACTTTAAGCCTGGAATTTTTTTAATAAAATGTATAGTCAAATAGGTAACGTTAATATTCTAATATATACTTACACTTACCCTATTTATACTGTATACTATTACTTTTTCAGGGGCTGAACAAATGTGTGACGCCATTGAGGACATGACAGGGACACGCCCTAACATCATCTTTAGGCTGTGCTGGAAATACATTACTCTATTCATTTTGCTGGTAAGCTTCTGTTTTGCTGTTACACACTGGTCATTAACTAAAAGAAGTTTACTTTCACTCAGGCATTTACATTTAGGCTTTTGGCAGACGCTCTTATCCAGAGCAACTTACAAATGTGCTTAAGTTTATGTCATTGGATAGACCCTTACACTAGGTTACTAACTAGGTACCATCAGTCAAACACTGTTGCAAAGGTTTATTTTTATTTGGGGGGGCTACTTAAGAAACAGATATATTTTTAGTCATCATTTAAAAATTGAAAGAGACTCAGCTGTAAGGACATCTAGAGGAAGTTTATTGCACCACCTACTGTAGGTGTGGCAAAACAAAAAGAACCGAAAAGAGTTTAAATGCATATCTTTGTCGATCTCTGAGAGATGGTAAGACCAGCTGAGCAGTGGAGGGATCTGAGGGAATGTCAAGCGGTGTCGTGGTATGAGTAAGGCTAAACGAAAAGTGGGTGCTGGGCCATTTTTAGCTTTGTAGACAAGTATTGGGGTTTTGAATTTATTCAGACAGCTACAGGAAGCCAGTGCAGGGAGTGGAGAAGTGGGGTGGTGTGGGAGAACTTAGAAAGGTTAAAAACAAGATGTGCAGCTGCATTTTGGATTATACCCAAGTAGCCTGTGAAGAAAGAAATGGTTGAAATATTTTGGTTTAGTAAAGAGAAAATCGACAAGAGTGAGTAAGGTTAGCAATGTGTGGGGAAAATGACAGTTGATTGTCCAGAGTTACCTGAAGATTGCACACAGCGGCTTGAGGAGTGATTTGATTGTTATTCGGGGAGATCACGAGGTCTTGACTGGGGATGAATTACAAGGGATAAACAGCAGTTCGGTTTCACTGGGATTGAGCAAGGCCCTTAACCGTGTCTGCTTCCCGACCCTGTATATTTGCTGACCATTGTACCCTGACCCCTGCTTCTCAACAAGCCTAAATATGTGAAAATAAAACTATAATTGCATTATAATGTATATATGGCAAATTAAGGCTTCTTCTTATACTTTATTCCAAGGATATTTTTTCGTCCTATAACAGTAACAAATTTTATTTCCCTGTTTAATAATAAATGTTGCCATTTCAAACAAACACAACATTGCAGACTTTATTGTTGACTGATAATCTCTATTCCTATTGCCTAGGTATGTTTCATATATTCTATTGTGGACTACCAACCGCTAACATTTAACCGCTGGTATGTGTACCCAGCCTGGGCATATAGTCTGGGCTGGCTGATGGCTCTCTCTTCCATTCTCCTGGTCCCTGCATGGGCACTGGGTCGCATATGGAAAGCAAAAGGAAGCCTCAGAGAGGTGAGATTAGACAGATTTTCTTGGGCTTCCCACGATAAATATTGCATAGTCCAAAGTGTGTAGTGAAACATGGCATCTACAGGGGTTGGACAATGGAACTGACATGCCTGGTTTTAGACCTCAATAATTAATTAGTATGGTGTAGGGCCTCCTTTTGTGGCCAATACAGCATCGATTCATCTTGGGAATGACAGATACAAGTGGCCAGAGGGATTTTGAGCCATTCTTCTTGCAGAATAGTCACTACCTGATGCTACTACCTGGTGGAGAAAAGCATTTCCTGACTCGATCTTTCAAAACACCTCAAAGTGGTTTAATAATATTTAGATCTGGTGACTGTGCAGGCCATTGGAGATATTCAACTTCACTTTCATGTTCATCAAACCACTCTGTCACCAGTCTTGCTGTGTGAATCCACCCCATTGTTGGGCAGCTGTGGTTTTATGTTTTTGGATACAATCCAGTTTAGCACCCTCTCAGACAGCTTCCCCTTTCCGTCCACAGTTACTCCTGTTGAATGTGCTGAATGTTGACATACCACCAAGAAAGACACCATGGCTCTTCACAAAGACGACAAAGACTTTTCTGACCAAGGAAGGAAAAGTTGCATAGTGGAAGAAGGGAGTGGCTCGATCTGTCATCACAAAGACTTGCTGTCTTAATCACAGATGTGCCAGCAAGACGCGGACCAACAATTTGTCCTCTTTTGAACTCTTTTTCTGATATATACTGTATATTTTGAATATTTTAAGCAATTTTTTTCCCTTTTTTTTTATTACCCTGCTAATTAAACCTTCACTCTCTGCTCTTACTGGTGGAATGTGCAATAAATTAAGATTGGCCACCAGGGTGGTCAAATTTAGCCATGAAACCTTAAATTGGCCAGTGTTTCAGTTTCATTGTCCAACCCTTGTAGATAGGAATAATAAATTCATATAATGCCTTATGTTTTATAGTTGTAGTTTAACTTAAAGTTATACAAGTTATGTAAAATAAACAAATGTTAAGTTCTTTGGCTTCTTAATCTTTAAGGTTAGGTAATGTATATGTATATACACTGTAGTGTTCATGCCTTACAGTTTTGCAGTGTCTGTGTGGTTTTCCTCTGGGTTCACCAATGTCCTTCCACCTCCTAAAAATAGCCAATTTCTCCACTCTAAATTGCCCCTTAGCCCCTAGCTGTGAATAGGTGTAGGTGTGTGAAAGCAACTGGCAGTGGAATAGCATCCAGACTGTATTTCTGACTTTTGCCCAGTGTTTCTGGGAAAAGCTTTGGTTCCACGGCCATCCCGATCAGAATGAACAGGTCACTGAAGATGACTCAATAAATGAATACATTTAAATAAATTCTGGGCTGTAATAAATGGGCATGACAAAAGGAAATTACAGTATGTTCCATTATTAATTAAGCTCATTTCATTTTTGTAAAATAGAAAAAAATACTATGCTAACTGTTGCTTGAATGAGTGGTACAAATTCTTGGTAGTTTAGGTGTGCAGGGCTTTAAACAAGTGATATTTTATGACTGCATTTGTTTTTGAATAATATAGTAAGTTACTTGCATCTTTCCACAGCGCTGGTGTAAACTGTGCAGTCCTGAGAACAACTCATCTTTGACTGTAAACTGTGCAGTCCTGAGAACAACTCATCTTTGACTGTAATGTGGACAGTAGAAAGACAAATGACATTAAATGTTTGAAAAAGTCTGCAATACAAAAGAATTTTACCTACTGTATATAATACTGAACAGATATTGCATTTGTCTTTTTATATAGTGGAGAAATTACCTCTAGACAGAAGACAAATAATCCACTGAATTGCCAGGGCTCCACCTAAAAGTGCATATCTACTCTGTGTAAAAAATAAAACAACTTACTGCTATATAATGCAATACGTTAGTTTCCTAATGATAAAGGAAAAAGTAACCTGTGGCTTAATGATTCAAAACAAAAACTAAATTTGTTAACTAATTTTTGACAAAATGTTTCTAAATTGTTGTGATTTTATTATTATTATTATTATTATTATTATTATTATTATTATTATTATTAATAATAAATAATTAATATTATTAATTATTATTAATTATTATTATTATTATTATTATTAACCCTTTTAAAATGGTATTTTTTGTGTATTTGTATATATTTATATAAAATTCCCCTGTATAATCAATGATTTGTGTAATAATTAAAAACAAACAACAGGTGTCACAGCTCACCCACTTTTTCCAACACTTTGTTTTTTTTAGTTAAATTTTGACCACACCCACCAGTGATATGAGATATGTCTCATACCAAAGCTGATGTGTGTGTAGTCATACACTCAACTGTTTGATTCCTTCTGTTTTAAATTCAGAATAAAATAACCAGAGGTGAGGGGGCTCTGGGAGAGTAAGAACGAATTTCTTCTGGCTGTAGCAGAAGACATAGTGGATTTGGGCAATGTTTGGAGATTCCCTTACCTCTGTTACAAGAACTAAGGTGGTACTGTAAGAGCACTTACAGATATATTATATTAATTATTATATTAACTATATTATTATAGTCACTGTGCTTTTGCGGCCACAACAATTTCACAAAACATTTAAGCAACTTTTTTTTTTAATAACTGGCTAAAAGTCAAATAAAAATATTTAAATTCAAAACTAATTTGGATATTGGTATTGTTTACATGTTATAAGAGGTGTTTGTGGTGCCCTACTTGGTGTCTGTTGTGACCTGTGGTTTGCCACTATTTCTTCTGGAAACTGCTATGGGGCAGTACACACAAGAGGGGTACATCACATGCTGTAAACAAATCTACCCACTGAGTGAGGGTAAGCACGGCTGTGGTTGTAATTTGCAGGTGTCAAAGCCGTGCTATGGAAACACGTTTAATCCAGTAAGGCAGCATGACCTTGAGTGTCATATTGATTTCATACAACAGTTATGCAAATACCATTTATTATTAACAGATGAACAATTATTTTCTTTATTTATTCAGTTACTTTGCTTAACCAACATATATTCTTCTGCGACCAGCAGAGCTGGTAACTTACAGTTAGTGACTAACAGTTACTGTAATTAACGTGTTACGGGGTGCAGTATGGAGAGCCGCACCACAAGATGTTTTAATGTGTAAGAGCTGTAACGCAGGGCTTCTGAGGTTGGAGTTTGAGAGAGTGCTTATGATAGTCACGGGAAGACCTTTCTGTTTGGAGATAGTGTGGGGTTATTAATTAGAAATTCAAAAGAAAATAAAAAGAAACTAAAAAACTAAATAAACAGAGCTCCACAGTCTATGCAATTAAGGACTGGGCTCTGGAAACTAAAACAAAACAGCAGAAACAAAAAATCCACGAATCCTAGTTTACAGAAAGGATTGGCAGATCATTTGGGCACCATAGTGGTAACCTGGGCAATGGATCCCTCTAACTTCTGCTGTGGACTCTTTTGGCTCCTTTAATAGCTGCACTTGTGGTAAAATGAGTGATGTAGTTAACTAGCTAACATAGTGAGCAAAAGAGATGTAAAGTGTTAAGCATTTGGTTTGTATTTTACGCCAATAACAACTTTACACTATTCTGCAGGATGTTTGCAGTAAGCCCATGTTTAATTATGTAGACTATTTGGATTATATAAGATAGCAATGGTAGCAACGAGCTACATAGCTTACTGAAGTAATGAATGGCACTAACACTGATGCCCACCATTTGTTTAATTTAAAATTTTTTAAATCTTGCTGCTATCAACAACCATGCTCAGGGCCTCTTTTCCATTAGCTTCAGTAACTTAACAATCTCTCATTTATCTTTTTTTTTTCCAAAGCATATTATCAACTACAGGACTGACTATTAACCTTTAATCTATACATATAATACAACTGTAAAATTTTAATGTCTGTACATACAAGATATTTGCAAAAAAAAAAAACAATTTGGGCGGACATAAAATAATGAATAGAACACATCAAGATGGTTTTAAAAATTTGTCTGTTAATTTGTGCATGTATCACGAAAAAACTACTGAACGATTTTTATTGGGTTTTCACAGCTGTATTTGGCGAAGTCTAATGTAACACAATGTTTCATCGCAATCAGCCCATAGAAAGAGAAGATATGCTACTTTAAGATTTAAACAAAAAGCATCATTATATCATAAAAAAAATCAACCTTAATAAAAAATCACATCAAAATTCAACAGATGGCATTGTAAATTTTTTAATACGTGCTTATGAGTGTGCAATTGAAATCTACTTAATAAACATGATCTCACGCACTTCACGGTTAAAAAAATAGTTATTTCCAAAATTCAACAGATGGCGTTGTAAATTCTTTTTTTAACTCTGTCCCTAAAAGTTATTCAAAATTCCTTCTTTAATGTCCTTTTTCTAAAAACTTATGCGTTGTTGTCTCTGACCATCTGTATTTAAACCAATCAAATAATGAATATAACTTGTTTTAAATTTGAAACAAATTGGCCTAAATGCCTCTAAGATTTCATAAACTTCTAGATCATCTAAACACAGCTGATGAATTGTACCATTATTTATCATATTTAATTTATACAGTGGAACCTTGGATTGCGAGCATAATTTGTTTCAGAAGCAGGCTCGTATATCAAATCATTCGTAAATCAAAGCAAGCATCTGCTTATAAAAATAAGGGAAACCCAAATTATTTGTTCCACAACCCCAAAAAATAAAAACAAAAAATAAAATGAATACAAGATATAAAGTAAAAATAAAACAAATTACCTGCACTTTACTTTTGAAAAAAGTAAAAAATAAATCCAGACTGTTTCTGTTAGTGTTGCACTGTGTATGTGTGTGTGGGGGTATGAAGCAAAAGTAAGAGGAGAAAAAGAATGAGACCCTCTCCTCTCCCTGTTCTCGTCTTACTCAGTAACACTTCCTTCTCTCTTATTTAAGTTTCAATTAAATTCAATTAAAATTTATTTGTCTAGCGCTTTTAACAATTGACACTGTCGCCAAGTATAAAGGGAGAAATAAATTCTTAAAGAAATAAAGAATAAAGAAATAATTCTTCTTATACACTCAGAAGAATTATTTAAGTTTGTATGAAATGTAAATGTGTATGAATCAAAATAATTGCCCTAATGAGCAAGCCGAGGACAACGGAGACAAAGAAAATCTCCTTGAGTTTTTAATATATTATAGGAAGAAACCTTGAGAGGAACCAGACCTAACAGGGACCCCATCCTCATTTGGGTGAGATGGATAGTGGGGATTGATCTGCATTATACTGTGTAAGACTTGAAGTCCAGTATAACAGGATATGTGTTTAAGTTAAAATGGAGTCCAGTTTGTTCTTGGAGGCTCAGGTAGTCTCCAGTCCTGACCCCCTGAGTGACTGAAGTCACAAGTCCTAAAAGAATAGCTGTCTGCATCAACCGAGGATAGGATTGTCTTCGCGGAAAGTGGAATTGTTCCCAGTCACAACACACATGCCAGGCAGACCACGCAGGCAAGCATCCTTCAATCGAAGTAGTATTGTAAGACACTAGCAGTTTACTCAGATACTGCGGCACAAGACAATTTAATGCTTTCAATAGTAGTATTTTAAATTAAATGTGAAATTTCACAGGGGGCCAATGCAATGTGAATAAGATAGGGGTAATGTGCTTGTATCTTCTGGTTCTCGTGAAGACTCTCGTTGTTGCATTCCATTCTGGACTAACTGAAGCTTGTTTGTACACCTAGTTAAACAGCTAGACAGTAAGGCGTCACAATAGCTCAACCTAGAGGTGATAAAAGCGTGAACTAGTTTTTCTGCATAATTTAGTAAAAATATATTTTTTATCTTAGCAATATTTCTGACGTAAAAGAATGCTATCCTGATAATATTATCCACATGTGCTTCAAATGAAATACTGGCATCTACAATCACACCAAGGTCTTTAACTGTTGCACTTGATGGGACAGGAGGGCCATCTAAAGTTACAGTGTGATCAAAAAGCTTACTTCTAGCGGCATGTGGTCCTATGACTAGAACTTCAGTCTTTTCAAGATTAAGCAGAAGGACGTTAGATAACATCCAATCTCTTATGTCCTGCACACATTGCTCAACTTTAGTAAACTGTTTTTTCTTGTCTGGTTTTGCTGAGAGGTATAACTGTGTCATCAGTACACCAATGAAAACTAATACCATGCTTATGAATTATGTCATGTCAAGAGAAAAAAGCATGTCAACAAAAAAAAAAAGCAGTGGCCCTAAAACTGAAGCCTGTGGAACACCAAACTCCACTTGAGAACATGCAGAATGGTTGAGTAACACAAGTATGATGCAACCCTGATCAAAGGCCAATAGGAGGTCATTTAGTACTTTAACAAGTGCTGTCTCTGTCCTGTGATAAAGTCTAATTCCTGACTGACCTGTATTTCTATGTAGATGTGAACATAGCTGCTGTGATACTATCTTTTCCAGAATCTTAGCGATACAGGGGAGGTTTAATATCGGCCTGTAATTAGACAGCAGACAGAGGTTAATTATTTTCAACAGGGGTTCTGTTATTGCTTGTACTATCTGCTTAAAAATGTGTTGGTATAGGATCTAATTCACAGTTTGACGATTTTGAAGAAGAGATGAGTGAAATTAGTTCACTCTCTTCAAGGGGAGTAAAGTATTTTAGGGTCTGATGTGATGTGGTTAGTTTATCATCTGTATTACTTAAATTGTCTGGTTTTAAAGCCTGAATTTTTTGCCTAATATTTATGATTTTGTTATTGAAAATTCTCAATACTGTAGGTTATTGTTGTGGATATTTCTGCAGTGGTCTTGTTTTTAGTTAATTTAGCTATGGTATTAAATAAAAATCTCAAATTTATTTTTTAAGCATAAACCAACTAAAGTAACTGTATTATAAAAGGGATCATGTCTTTAATCATCAAGATCTGTCAAAGTAACCCCAGTGCAGTTTATCCATGTTCATGATGTGCACTTGCAGCACCTGGTGTTTGAAAAGATGCTTGAAGTCAGGATAAAGGTACAAAAAAAAAAAACACGTATGGCTTCCAGCAGAGTCAGTCCACGAATCAGCAACACCAGCAGCATCACATACGGGAACGTGGCTGGGAAAAAATAAAAACACTTTCTAGCAGAAAGAACACCACATAGCAGTGGATGGAAACCACCTTTGAAACCATTATATAAATTGCACTCCAGGCAATTTTGCAAATTTTGGAAATGAAATTTTATTAGTGACTAAAAACTATTGCACTCGAAAGTAAACCAAGTGGAACAAATTAATTACAAAACTGATATGATATTTAATGTTAACACATTTATTTTAATAATATTTTAATAATAAACAATCTACTATTGAATGGAAAATTGGAAGAACGGAAGCAAGCACACAGTTACCTTCCCAATGTACTTGATTCCTTTCTATATTGAGAAATAGCATAATATCTACACTACGATTAAACACAGGAGGATCTCCCAGTTGATGTTTTTCCAGTTATATATTTGGAATTTTGCCTTTTAAAGACATTAAGAACATTTTTTTTTATTCTAGCAACCTGTACTATAATAAAAAGTAAGCCAGTAGAGGCAGATTACAGGGTGTGGATAGAGAGATAACATGGACCATGTCAGAGAGAGAGAAGTGTGTGTGTGGTGATAGGGCTTTAAAACATATTTTTTACTAGCTCTCATTGGCTGCAGCAGAATGGTACAAGAAGGTAGTGCAAAAGGGTGGAAGCGTTGGCTGTAGGCCCAGAAGAAGTATTTGTTAACAGGGTGGAGTGTGGCAGTAATGTGCTTCGGTCAGCCCCAGATGGCACTTTTTGGAATTTGCTGTTTGAACCATAGTCCAATGCCTTAACCACTGAGCTACCCCTGAGCTATCATTTGAATGATAACAGGTAGTGTCACAATAAATCCTTTCTATAAGTGTGTGCTGTATGGTCAAAATGTGCAACTATGTAACATGTAAAATTATTTTAACCATGTAAAGTCCATTACGTTGAGGCTGTCAGTTGCTCACTGATGGAGCCTTGGGTACAAACAGTCCTAAAGCTATCATGGCAATTACAGTAACAAAAAGCCAAAACAATTTTAAGGTTTTTAGGTGTACCTGCCCTTAGGAATAACATGTAAAAGACTTCAAGATTTCAATGTGCTTGCTTAATTGCAGTTATTACACACATACAAAAATAAGTTAGATATAAGAGGGCATGTAAAGAGATAGATACTGTAGATAGAGAGAGAGAAAGAGAGCTAGAAAGAGGGGATAAATAAAGGAGAATGATAGAAAGAAAAATAGGTTGAGTGGAGAATATTAGTTACGAATATATGAAGAGATGGTGGAAAAAACAAAATCAAAGGAGAGAGGTCATTGGGCTAGTAAAACTGAATTTCTTCTGGTTGTAGCAGGAGACATAGTGGGTCTGGGCAATGTTTGGAGATTTCCCTACCTCTGCTACAGAAATGGAGGAGGTAAGTTGCTCAGGATAGGCATCTCTACCAAATGCAAAACTATAAGTAAAAATACTAAATTAGATATCCGTATTGTTTTTATTGGGGTATGTTTCCATGTCAGAAAATGCTACACTCAAAAAAATACCTCCATTAAAGCCATTAAATCACATGGAAATTCTTTCCATGATTTAATTAAGTTCATTCAAAGAGTAACTACAATGCAAAAATAATGGAAATCTTTTCTAATTTATATCGAATTTAAGTGAAAATATCAGCAGCAGAGATCTTCAAAATATTGACAGGCCAGCTAATTCAACTTACTACCAGATACAGTAGGTGGATTAAGGTGTTGGTGAATTAAAGACTTTGCTGGACACTGGCCAGCCATGAAGAGCCCTGGTCAACAGAATTCTGTAAAGGAAGAATGCATAAGACAAACGGGATAAAACGGAGACTAATAAAAACCCTGTTTTACACCAGCAGCGACTTACAAATGAGGTACAAAATATAAATCATCTACCAAATATAAAACACCACAAATAAGTATTAATTATAGAAAAACACCAACAGAAACGTTTTGTACTTTATAACTGTACGTTATGACTTATAAATATGACAGACAGATACGGTTGGTCCGGAAACTCTTGAAGTCAGAGGACAGAGGACACTTTTCAGTCACTAACTGCTGTAAAAAATATATAGAGATAGATATTCAATTAAAATTCATGATACCCAATTTAGCAAATGAAAAATATTTGTATTTTGTTCCTATTGCTTCATAACTCATGAGAACAGACCGAAACCAGAACCGAACTGCAGATTTATGTACAGTATTTAGAAAGATTGGAAATAATTCCTGCTTACCTTTTCCACATGCCCGCCAAAAGTTTGTCTTTTCAACAGAGAACTGTGTTCTCTTCTCGCGATGTGTTCTCGCGATGTTTGCTTTGATATTTCCGATTTTCATATTATGACAAGATCTCCATAGTTTATCTCAACATAATTGAATCTAATACATGTTAAGTTGTTGAATTTCATTCAAATACAACATAATTTAATCATGTTCATCTTGGAAACATGAAATTATTGTGTACAAAACACATATTACATTTTAGTACATGTAACAGGTAGCCAGGTTCCTTTTTTTGAGTGTATGGTAATTGAAATAGTATTAGAATTTAATTTCTGATTTAGATTTATGTGAACAATTGTGAGTGGTGGATGTGTAAAAGCGCCAGGAGAAATGGTTGTAAAACAGCCCAGTGCAGGCTTAAAAGATGGTAAGATGGCCGTGACACGGAGTGCGGCAGTGCTTGTGTTTCATTATTGGGAAATAAGGAGTTGAGACAGCACAGACTTTTGAGAAGAATCTTTCCTGTTTTAAGGAATAATATTTTTTTAAACAAAATAAATCTAGTCTTTAAAAATACAGTAATAAAGTTAGCATTTTCTTTGCTTGAATACAATATTTTCCTAAAATAAAGCCTCTTAAAAATATTTCTTTAATCAAAGCAAGACTTTTAATTTCAAATTATATTTTACTTTATTTTAAAGTGCAGTATCTAAGGGTCAAGTCAAGTCAAGTAGGCTTTTATTGTCATTCCAACCATATACAGTTCAGTACACAGTAAAATTTAACAACATTCTTCCAGGACCAAGGTGCTACATACATGCAACAACTTTATTTTTATTTTTATTAATGATGAGGTATGAGTTGAGGTAGTGGGAAGAGAAACAGTAAACATTGACATTCCTAAGGTAGCAGCAATGATTTAATTGCAAAGAGCAGTGCAGGTAGGTAGGTATCAACAATTGTGAGATGGTTTTTCATCGATCAGGGTGATTGTGCATGTGTGTGTTTATCAGTTCAGTCCTGATGTTATTTAGTTTGTTGGGTTTTCTTGTGCAGAGAGCTGGTGTTGTGGGACCAGGTGAGGTTCTCCTACAGGTGGACACCCAGGAATTTTGTGCTCTTGACGATCTCCACAGAACACCCGTTCAGGTGTTCGAGCCCAATAGGCTCAACTTCCCAAAAAGGTGCTGAGGGATGATTGTATTGAATGCTGAACTGAAATCTATGTACATCATTCTGTACACAGTCCTTCATGCCAAGTGTCCTTCATGCCAATATAACACCATAAGGTGGTATATTAGCATGCTCTTAGGTGCACAGAATTTTCTATGATTGCCTAGCAAACAAGGGTGTGGTCCCCACAGATGCCTGTCTGTTTTATTGGGGAATATACAGCATTACATTCCAACACTGTATACTGTAAATAGAACTGGTGACATCACCTAGAGGTTTTCTAAATAGAAATCTGAAGCTCAAATGTGGGCGTTCTGTTCATCACCTTTTTGAAACAAGCGTTCTGTGCTCAAGATCTATGCTCTAGTCTGCTGGAAAAAGTGGTCTTGAGCATGGTATGGTGTACCTGGCATGAATTGAATTAAATATGTACTTTGAGCAAACTGTACCTGAACATGAAAGTGGGACACTGTTTAGAACACTGTCATTAGTGCCGCCTGTCTCTTCCAAAATATCCATGTGCGCATAACACATGCCATTCTCATTCTCTTACGACTTTTAGAATAGCCTTAGCTAACTAACTAATAAAAGTAACTAATAAAAATTTTAAATAATAAGTCCCAGGGTTATGCTTTATATCAACACTTATGGCGTGCCTCTAGTTCAATCAAATTGCTTGGTTGAAACTAACTGTTAATACTGTTAATATTACTTCCTTTAAATATGTAAAATGAGGAGACATGCTGGTGACAAATTTGGTGGAAAAATTCTCCACTTGTACCCAGTGTTGCTGCAATCCTCTTAGTTACTGAACATTAATGTATAACCCTTGATGTGCTTTTAATATTTTTGTGTGTTGTCAGGGGTATTCCTGGTGCCCTACCTGGTGCTTGCTGTAACCTGTGGCTTGCCCTTGTTCCTTTTGGAGACAGCTATGGGACAATACACACAGGAGGGGGGCATCACATGTTGGCAGCGTATTTGTCCACTGGCTAAGGGTGACAATGCATCTGATTTTATACTATTGAGCATAGTATACAAACAACAAACAATGACTGTTAAATAAAGGCAACAACACAGGAACACTTAAAAAACATCTTTACACTTAAAAGCAAATATCATACACTGAGTAGATACAATAAAACTATTTCTCACATACTGTAGGTCACAAGGGTTGCATTTCAATGCATTCCCACCTCCTGCACTCATCATTACAGGTTTTCACCAAGTTAAAAAAAAATCTTGTTTTCTAAGGCCACTGTGAAAATAAACAGAGATAATCGTTAAGTACAATTTTGAATATGCTGCAAGGCTTGTTTGTGCACACGCAGTAGTACAGTTCATTTATTTTTATTAAACTTCATAAATTCAAGACATTTTGAGAGCATGAAAAAAAAAAACATTATATTGGAATGGCAATATTGGACATATTTATCCTGTGTGATGTTAAAAAAAAAACTTTGATTTTAAACTACTGGTTTTTTGTCCTGTGTTAGGTGTTGGATATGCCTGTCAACTAATTGAACTTTACAGCTGCATGTGCTACATCATAATACTTGCCTGGGCTCTGCTTTATTTGGTCTTGTCCTTCAAGTTCCAGCTCCCCTGGGCTAGCTGTAATAACATCTGGAACACAGGTATAAATCATATGTATAAGAATCAGTGCCCTAAACCAGTAGTGCATTGAATACTGTATATCCACTAAGTTAAGTTAGGTTGTTTATGTGTCAGATATATGTTACTGCACAGTAACACTACATAGATAGTGAAATTCTTTCTATGCATATCCCTGTTTAACTGGCATCAGAGCACAGGGTTAGCCATGATACAGCACCCCTGGAGTAGATAGAGTTAAGGGCCTTGCTCAAGGGCACAAGAATGGCAACCACTACTGCTCTATTTTCATTTTACTAAACAGTACTTATAAAGCCAGACTAGATTTAGTTCTATGCAAATTAGATGTTCTGTTTAGTTCTAGAAATTGTGTGGTTAGGTGTGTTTTTTTTCTTTATTCAATGTTGGGTATTTTGAAGTGTACTTGACATCATACTTATGAATAATGTTTAATAGACATCATTTACCAACAAAGCGAACCAAAGCCAGAGTAGCATGGTAAAACATTATTGTTTCATAAATCCATATTTCCAAATGTACAGTACTTACTGCCTGTCCCTGTCTGTCTTTCCCAAATGGTGCATTATCTCTTTCTTAGGTAACTGCGTGGCCATTGGAAATAATCTTAACTGGACAAGACAAGCCAACTCAACATCATCAGCCACTGAATTTTGGGAGTAAGTGGTATAAACCAGTACAACTAGATCCATAAATACTTGGGCGGTGATACCATGTAATTAAGATGTGTTTTAAATTGAACACTTGCCGCTCTATTTCCTTTTGCTTTATTTTTTATGTGTACTTAATTCTTTATTTTAATGAATGTCACATAAAAATACAAATTTTACCATTATTTACCAATATTTATGTTCTATTTAACTTAATGGGTAATATAACTGTGAAAAAATGGACAGTAAAAATTTAGTTAGTTGTTAAATTGTTAAAAGTAAATAATAAAAAAGACAATACGAAGACATTTTTTAATGCTTAAGATCAAGAGAATATTTTATTGGACTGATATCCTACACAAAGAAAAGTCTAAGTACTAAGTAAAAAATGTGTTTTGTTAATGTAAGAGAATGCAAATTTATCCTACATGGTGGCAAATGATTGTGTTAAAGTGTTAGCCACCAGTTTACAATGCATTATTCTTAGGCTAATAGACTATTTTGAAAAAATACCAGATTATGAATACATTTTTACTGAGTTTCCCCAGTGATTATCCCAGAATGTTCTTTTTTTATTCATGCCATAGGAATAGAGTGCTTTCTATTTCTTAAAGCATTGAAGATATAGGTAGGGTCAACTGGGAGATTCTCTTGTGCCTTATTGCGATGTGGATCGTTTGCTATTTCTGTATCTGGAAAGGAGTCAGGTCTACAGGCAAGGTATGTTTATATACTTATATTTTGTTCTTAGCTACAAATAACCATACACTTTTATTTACATTAATGGTCATAAAGCAGTCTGATAAAATAATACCTAAAGTTATATTGTATATTCTATATCTTCTGTTCTCAGGTGGTATATTTTACAGCCACACTTCCCTATGTGATGTTGCTGGCATTGCTGGTTCGGGGACTGACTCTGCCTGGAGCCATGCAGGGTGTTAAATTCTACCTCTATCCTGACTTTCAACGGTTGTTGGAGCCTCAGGTGTGCAACTGCACCATATGCAAATAGATACAGTCATGCGCCAAAAATATGTAATTTTTTCTTTAGAAATGATTTTCTTACATCACACATATCACACACACACCGTATTTTCATTTAAAAAGGACTACATAGCAATCTCAATGTAAATTATTTTTCGATTATTTTTTTTTTCTTACATCACACATATCATACATATACAGTAGTACTGTACTTTTGTAGAAAAAAAGTTTATTGTACTCTCAAGACCTGCAAGTTTCCATATAATGAGGCTGTGAAACAAACCCATATTTATTACCTTTCATGACCATGCTTTACAGTTGGTATGGGGTGGGTTTTGGTGATACTCAATGTTTAAATTTTTTTCACTGTACCAGATGACTAGACATCTCCATCTTGATTTCATTAGTAAAAAGGCTTTGTTTTCAGAGATTTTGTGCTTTGTTTAAGTGCCATTTGTAGCCCTACATTGTGCACGTCTAGCACGCCTTGTGCAACGCCTTCTTCTCACTATAGAAAACTGTTTAAACATGCACTTACCCATATTTATAAATAATAACAGTGGCTTTTCTAAAAATGATATTTTTTCTTCACCCATTTATACACCCATTTATATGCCCCAAAACATGAAATTACCAAGAGGTTTGCTTTTATAGTTTTAGTCAAACTTCTTGATAATGAACTAATCTTGTACATAAAATTAGCAACACTATTACTTTCTTAATGATAATGGAAGTAAAAAGGGTGTACTTATTTATAAAAAAAATATTTATAAATATTTTTTAAAAAGTACATATTAAGATTTGGATTTTTGTTGTTGTCATCACCTGAGGTTATAGGTTTGTTCATATACTTTATATTGCATTGGGATGTTTATCTTTGATGCTAGTTTGTTATTAATGATAATGGTCATAATTTACACAATATTTGTGTTTAATCTCTTAAATTTTACTTATCTTGCCATATTGAATGACAATCAAATGTTTTAAATATTCTTGAAACTATAAGGCAAATATCAGGTAATTAAGTTAGGCCAGTTTGGTACTTATTGTCTTTGTTAATGTCCCTGTTGTGTGTTGTGCAGGTATGGATGGAAGCAGCCAGTCAAATAATCTACTCGTACAGTATAGGTGTTGGTGTCCTGACTGTGCTAGGCAGCTATAACCAATACAACAACAACTGCTACAGGTGACCTGAGCATTACACAATTCCTGACATTTTGTTAAAACATGTCTCATAAATGTTTCTATCTAAGGCACCAACTTACTATAAAATCACTGTATTTATACAAATGTATAGCTGGAGGTCAGAACCAATTTTGACTTTGAGCAACCTCACATTTACCCATGAGCAACAGCAAATTCAATTTGTTTTTTATTGGAAGAAAAGGACAACATAATAAAACGAAACAAAACAAATGTAACACGGCCACCAGCGCGAAGGGCAAGTCGGCAGATGACTAGGATTTATAGACAGGCAGAGCAGCAGACCGCCGTGGTTGCTATGTACAGTAATACCGCCATGTTGCTAATCAGAGGAGACGTGCTACCCCAGTCCGGTAGGTTATTTAAACACCTAGAAACCAGCAAACAATGTGCGAGTGTTGCTCTGGTATAGGGGAAAAGAAAAAAAAGTGAAAAAGTGAGAGAAAAAAGTGAAAGAGAAAAAGTAAAAGATAAATGTGAAAAGGATAAAGAAAAGTGGAAATAAAAAGAGAGATGGGGAAACCATCAAAAGTCAGACGGCACGCGCAGACATAAGCGCACCTCTCTTCATAGTAACAGGCACCCCTTCTGAACAGAAGATAGTTAATAAAAACGCGATATAAGCGCTCCTACCTTGCGCTGTTTGGTGCTCACGCGAGCCAATCACTCTTGGCTAAAATAAACACCCCACGTCCCAATGCTCCCCCTCTAAGTCCTGCGTTGGGGCTCCCACACTTATACTACAACATACTTGGTGGCGCCATACATACTGTAAGTGCCCCCTCGTAACAACATAAAAAAAAGAACGTCATAATTAAAGATATTGTCACAGGAAAATAACTGTAATCAGATCATCACACATTCTATCTTTTCTTTTATCTTTTAGTTCTGTCTTAATATGAACCAAGACATTGCACAGTGCTCAATACTTTTGGAGAGTATTGTATATGTGTTAATGTGTTTTAGGGACTGCTTTTGGCTGTGTCTGCTGAACAGTGGCACCAGTTTTATAGCGGGCTTTGCAGTGTTCTCAGTTCTGGGTTTTATGGCTCATGCACAAGGTGTTGCTATAGAGGATGTGGCTAAGTCAGGTATTACCTTTATACCCATGTAATTGCAATATGATATAGTTTTTACAGTGGGGAAAATTATTATTTGATCCGTTGTGGATTCTGTAAGTTTGCCCATTTAGAAATGAAGGTTATAATTTTTTTTTTATCATGGGTTTATTATAAAGGATAGAGATAGAATATCAACAACAACAAAAAAAATCTTTAAAAAAACACATTATATATATGTTATAATTCGAGTTGCATTTTAGTGAGTAAAATATCTGATCCCCCACAAACCAACAATAATTCTGACTCCCACAGACTGGCTATGTGTTTATGTGGTACACAGATTAATTTAATAAGGTGCTCCTCCAACTCATTATGTGTATAAAAGCCACTCGGCCACAGAATCTATCCCTAATCTCTATACCACCATTGCAAGACAAAAGAGCTGTCAAAGGACATCAAGGAGAGAATTGTAGACCTGCACAAGGCTGGAATCAGCTACCAGACCATAAACAAGAAGCTTGGTGAGAGGGGGACAACAGAAGCGATTATTCACAGATAGGAAATGCGAAAAAACATCAATTGCCATCAGTCTGGAGAACTAAACAGGAGGAGCTTGTAAATGATTTTAAAGCACTTGGGACTACAGTCTCCAAACAAATTATTGGCAGCACAATATACTGCCATGGATTAAAATCCTTAAGTCCTGCAAGGTCCCACTTTTCAGGAAAGTACATTTACAAGCCCATCTGAAGTTCCCTTTCAAAGGCTACACTCGATGCTGCGTGAAAACGCTAAGGGAACATCTTTTCATGTTGCCGGTTGTGAAGCATGTGTGTATCAAACACGCCAAATTTTGGCTTATATAACCTTGGTCAGGTGATGTCATCTGCTGAGACGCACCTGCAGGTTATAAATAGGAGTAAATCGGAAACATTCCTCAGATCTTTTGTCTTCAGAACCGCATTGTGCGTGTGTGTCACAAACAAATCAAAAGCAAATTAAAAAGCAAAGAAAAGTGTTTAACTCACCCATATCGATCTCCTGCACGGGAGGGACACATGGAGGGCTATCTCCATACTTTTTGCTTTGAATGTTTGGGTGAAAGTCATGCTCTCCAAGGGCTTCAAGGGCTACACTGTGATCTTCTTCCCATGAAAGTGCTTCGCACGCTCCCCTCCCTCCTTTCTCTCGCTCTCTCTTTCAATCGGGAAGTCTCTCCTTCCACTTCACATGCGCACTCTGGTGCTTTTCGTGATTGTGTAGAAGAGACTCGCTCTCTTGCTTCTGTGGAAATAAAAGTAGCTACCTCAGAACGCTTCTCTAAGGAAGAAAGAGCGTATGAGAAGCTGCTTGAAGGTATAACGCGTGCAGTCGAGCGGCTGCACATTGATTGGCCACAGGAGCAAGCCTTCCCCAAACGTTCAAAATTAGACGACAGATTCCTGTCCGGTGGCCAGGAGATGGAGCCACAACGCTGCTCTCTCCCTTTTTTAAACGACCTCCCAACGAATTAACTCGTTCTTGGAGCAAGCCTTATTCATCCCATATTTTTGTACCCCATATTTTTATGCGAATATCGTTGATGCAAAAGCTTACATGGTGATGCCCCAGATAGAAGAGACGCTCGCGAAGACATCATCCTAACTAAAGAAGCTAACACTTCTCTCTAAGCCGTGTAGAACTTCTTCTACCCTGGTAAAAAAGGCTTTCCAAGCAGCAGGTCAGGCCGGCGCTTCTTTGCACATCATGACAGTCTTGCAGGCGTACCAGGCCGATCTGCTAAAGGATTTGAGCACGAGCGGCACTGTGAATGATATAGCATTCACAGAATTACTCCGGGCGACTGACTTGTCCCTTCGCGCGACCAAGCAGACGGCCCATGCTATCGGCTGTTCTATGGCTTCCCTGGTGTCTGCAGAGAGGCACCTGTGGTTAAATTTGACAGGCATCAAGGATAAGGATCGAACATTCCTTCTTGATGCCCCTGTCTCACCTTCCGGCCTGTTCGGCGATGCTGTTAATTCCGTCGCCACCAGGTTTCTGGAGGCTAGGCTATATGAACAGGCTTTTGGGAAATCGAGACTGTCGGCCACCCAGTCTTGATCAGATCTGATTCTTGCCAGACAGAAGACGCAGAAGGAAAGCGTCAGCAGCCGGGCACCCCCTTGTAAAGACTGGGATACGGCTCACCGCCCCTCACAAGCCGCCTCAAAGAGGTCAGATTGCCGCACTATCTTCTTTTCGAAGAAGTCATCCTGAAGCTTATGCGCCCAGGACTGTGGGGTTGTTTCGACATCCGGATGTCGTCCTAGCTCATCTCCATTCATTAGGATTGAGATTCAACGCTACGAAAAGCGTTCTTATTCCGGCTCAAAGGACAACATACTTGGGACTCGATCGTTATGCGGGCACAGCTGTCCCCCGCTTGTATCGAATCCATTCTCATCGCCCTGAAAGAAATTAGGCTAGACCAGGGAGTGACTGTACATTACTTTCAAAAATGTTTAGGCCTCATGGCAGCTGCATCCACGGTGATACCTTTGGGTCTTCTGCACATGAGAGCTTTTCAGTTGTGGCTAAGAGCCAGGGGATTTCATGCAAGGGCCAATCCCCAAAGGCAAATAAGGGTTACACGCAAAGGTCTTTGTACCCTTTCTATGTGGTTCAGACCCCGGTTCCTGACTTTGGGTCCCACTCTAGGTCTGTCTTGTCGTCGCAAGATGCTAACGACAGACGCTTTCCTTACCGGCTGGGGTGCGGTCTTGGATGGCCGTCCAGCCCAGGGGAAGTTCTCAAATGGCACATCAATTGCCTCAAAATGATGGCTCTATTTTTGGCCCTACAGCATTTCCTCCAGCAGTTGAGAGACTACCATGTACTAGTGTGGGTGGACAACACATCGGTATTCTCCTACGTAAATCGCCAAGGCGGACTGCGCTTGCGCCGCTTGAACAAGCTAGCGCACCAAGTTCTGCTTTGGGCACAGGACAAGTTCCTGTCCCTCAGGGCGATTTACATTCCAGGGCACATAAATGTGGGAGCAGAATTACTGTCCAGACAAGCTGTGACACACAGGGAATGTAGTCAGTCAGATCTGGGAAAAATTCTTTACAGCAGAGGTGGACCTCTTTGCCTCTGAAGAGACAGCACAATGTCCCCTCTACTACACTCTGACTCGTCCAGCTTCCCTGGGTCTGGACGCCATGGCCCATATGTGGCCCAAATTATGCCTCTATGTGTTTCCTACGATAGCTCTGCTCCCAGGAGTCCTGGACGAGGGTCCGTCAACAGCGTTTGCACCTCTTATTGATAGCGCCCTGTTGGCCGACCAGAGTGTGATTCTCGGACCTAATATCTCTCCTTGACGGCTCACCATGGGTGATTCCAGTGAGGAGGGATCTTCTCAGGCGCAGGGAACAATATTTCATCCCCGGCCCAAGCTTTGGAACCTTCACGTTTGGCCGGGACCAACTAAGTCAAGCTGGTCTTTCAGCCAGCATAATTGACAGTATACTAAATGCTGGGGCTCCCTCCACTAGGAAAGCTTATGCCCTCAAATAGAATGTATTTGAAAGTTGGTAGAACCAGGTAGACCCAGTCCACTGCTGAATTGTTTCAGTGCTGGAGTTTCTGCAAGAGAAGTTGTCCTCGGGCTTGTGCCCTAGTACTCTCAGGACGTACATAGCCGCTATTTCAGCCTGCCACGTTCCGATTGATGGGGTTACTGTGGGAAAGCACCCTTTAGTTGGCCGTTTCATTCGTGGAGCTAAACGGTTGAGGCCACCCACTAGAGCCACTGTCCCTTCATAGGATTTATCTATCATGCTCAAAGGTCTAATTAACACCTCTTTTGAACCACTAGAGTCAGCGCCTGTCAGGTTTCTGACCCTTAAGATGGTTTTTCTAATGGCCATTACCTCTCTGAAGAGGATTGGAGATCTGCACGCCTTGTCAGTCTCCCCATCCTGCCTAGACTTTGCCCCTGGGCTAGTCAGGGCCATTTTGCATTCTCACCAGAACTATCTTCCGAAAGTTCCATTCTCAACCATGCACCCTGTTGTTCTTGAAGCCTTTTGTCCTCCGCCTTTTACAGCTCCGGAGCAGGAGAGACTTCAATTACTGTGTCCAGTACGTGCTCTTCAGATTTACGTCCACCGCACCGGCCAGTGACGTAAGTCAGAGCAGCTTTTTATATGCTATGGGGGCCGCAACTGGGGGCGGCTGCCACTACACAGACCCTGTCACACTGGGTGAGAGATGCTTTTGCCCTCTCCTATGAGGCACGTGGGCTCACTCATTCAACCAGGGGAATTGCCTCATCAATTGCTCTGGCAAGAGGTATTTCCCTGCAGCAAGTGTGTGACGGTTGGTTCTCTCCACACACATTTGTTAGATTTTATAGCCTGGATGTGCCTGCTACTCCGGGCTCACGTGTCCTCGAGTCAGCCTCCCAGAGATAGTTCTGAGACCTCCTCGGCCTTTGTGCGCACATGCTACACAACCTTGGGGTCCAGGCACTTGCAGTGCGGCGGCATTGCTATTCTCATTTCCATAGCATTTTTACACAGCATCTCGTGTAGCCTTTGAAAGGGAATGTCTTGGGTTACTTTGCTGTAACCCTGTTCCCTGAAAGGCGGGAACGAGGTGCTGTGCTTCAATCCCGCCCTGCCTGCGTGACTGGACGTCCCTTCAGACAAAATCGATCTAAGAAATGTTTCCGGTTTACTTTAACCTGCAGGTGCATCTCATCAGATGACGTCACCTGACCGAGGTTATATAAGCCAAAATTAGGCGTGTTTGATTCAAATTCAGTCATACACAGTACGATATGCAGTGAAATGCTTGTACGACCGCCGTTGACCTTAAAAAAAATAATAAAAACTATATATAAGGAATAAATATTAATAAAAAGAAATGAAATACAAAAGAAAATAAATGTAATTAGTAAAATAAACAAACTGTACAAATAAGGGCATGCCCTGATACACACATGCTTCACAACTGGCAACACAAAAAGATGTTTCCATAGCGTTTTCACGCAGCATCTTGTTCCCGCCTTTTCAGGGAACAGAGTTACAGCAAAGTAACCCGAGACGTTTGCCAATAAACAGAGAAAAAGTAGGAGAAGGTGCTGTGGTCAGATGGGACCAAAACTGAGATTTTTGGAGAAACACCATCCCTACAGTCAAGCACGAAGACGAAAACATCAGGCTTTGGGGCTGTTTCTTTGCTAATGTCACAGGCTGACTTTGCTGCATTGAGCGGCCAATGGACGGTGCCATGTATTGTTAAATCTTTCATGAGACCCTTCGGAAGATGCGTCCAAGTTGTGTCTTTAAGCATGACAATGACGAAAATATATCACCAAGACAAAAAAGGAGTGAATTAACAAGTAACATATTGTGGCGTGGGCGGGGCGGCGGCTGACGACCAGCATGCTTTGCGGGAATGTCGGTGTGTTCACCATGATGGGGAAAGGTGTTTGGGTTAGTGACTTCGGCCCTGTTGTGTGTGTGTTGAGGTGTGTAACGTGTGAAATGTGCTCTAGTTCAGGCTGACGCTGAATTAGAGGTAGGCTCCTGAGTGAAGGTGCTGCTCATGCCATATCGGCTGTATGCTAAATAAAGTACTCCCAGCCATTGCATTGGGCAGCAAATAAGCTCACTCGTCTCTCCAGCATACTTCCCGGCGTAAAAACGCTACATTGGTGTCAGAAGTGGGATGGAGAGTAACGGGTTCGAGCGGACAACGGAAGACCTACTGAAAATCCAAGCGGGCCGCCGAGTAGCGGAGCGACTACTCGCGAAGAAGAAGCGTTTTCCCGACGGCGCTAAAGCGAGCACACCACGGCAACCAACGCGGAGCGGCGAGGTGAAAATCCCGGCGCTGGATCTCGGGGCGGAGGCTGGCGCAGCGCAAGCGCCGGAGCAAGAGACAGCTCCGCGCGCCGTTAGCCGGCAAAGCGACCTGCCGCTGCGCGAGGCCGAGCGCGCTGAGCCCATATCGGCGGTACATCACGGCGGAAGAGCCGAGCGACCGCCTGCAGCTCAGTGGCGCTCCGTTCGTGAACCTAGCCGGGGACAGGGCTACCCGTCGCGGCTAGGCAACGAGCCACTTCCCGACGTTTTGCGGCAAAGCCGAGGCACGGGACAGCGTACACCAGCAGCCGCTAGACTAGCGCCAGGAGGACGCGTGGTAAGCCGCGCTGGGCTCTACATCGACTGTGTGCTGGATGGCGTCTTACTGCGGGCGCTCGTGGACACCGGCTCCACTGTTTCGCTGCTGCGCTCTGGATTACTGGGGCAAAGCGAGCGTGTTTGCGGACGGCCTGATCCTGCCTTCAGCATCTGCACCGTTGCTGGGGGCTACGTGAAGGTAAGGGCGTGTCGCACAGTGCGAGTCCAGGTGGGTGGACGAACTTATTCCCACGGGTTCGTTGTGGGGGACGTCGAGGAGGACTGCGTTTTGGGGTTGGATATTTTGGAGAGATGGGGTGCGCTGCTGAATTTGTCCAGCGGAACTCTGCGTGGTAACTTCGGGGTAGCCAGGTTGCTCGGACCCAAACCACAGCCGGACAGGTTAGCAGCACACACCCGGGGGGCGGAACTTCCGGTAGCAGACCGAGCGGGAAATCTGCGTGCTAACACCGGCGCTTTACCTCGCCGGCCGGGCAGCAAAGCGCGTGGCCGGTACTGCGAGCAAGTGGAGCGCCGCCGCGACGTAGAACCCTCGACGCAGGACGTTCCCCCCGTGCAGTCCTCCGGTGGTGATCAGCCGTCCGAGCCAGCATGCAGCCGTCTTACTGCGTCTCCCAGAGCGTCACCCGCAGTCGCTCCGCCGGTCTCGCCGGTCTCACAGCTGAACTTTGAACCGCTCATTGCCAGGCAGAAGGGCCCCACCCAGCGCTCGCGGGCACCGCTGCAAGACTTTCAGGTGGGGGCACCTATGGGGCGAATGGGCGTGGACACTCACAGCCAGGGGCGAGATTTTGCTGCTGGCGAGCAGGTGTGGGTGTGTTCCTCCGGAAGGAGAAGGAGGGGGCTCTCGGCCGGGCGTGTGTCTCACTGGGTGGGCCCCTGTGCGGTAATAGCTCGGCTCTCCGATGTCATCTACCGGGTGCGGTTGGCGGGGCGGGTACGAGTTTTGCTCCACCGGGACCGTCTTGCGCCTTACCAGCCGCACGCCGATGAAACATCGAACTCTGTGGAGGCCGGACCGCCTCAGGACTATGTTCGCGTTCATCCCTCACCTGCCAAAGGACGCCGGCGTTCCCACCGCCAGCGCCGACCGCCTCCACGCCTCCAAAACAAACTTCGTCATGGTGACCAGGGACGGTCACAGCTCGGGTGGGGGCAGTGTGGCGTGGGCGGGGCGGCGGCTGACGACCAGCATGCTTTGCGGGAATGTCGGTGTGTTCACCATGATGGGGAAAGGTGTTTGGGTTAGTGACTTCGGCCCTGTTGTGTGTGTGTTGAGGTGTGTAACGTGTGAAATGTGCTCTAGTTCAGGCTGACGCTGAATTAGAGGTAGGCTCCTGAGTGAAGGTGCTGCTCATGCCATATCGGCTGTATGCTAAATAAAGTACTCCCAGCCATTGCATTGGGCAGCAAATAAGCTCACTCGTCTCTCCAGCATTCTTCCCGGCGTAAAAACGCTACAATATTAAGGTCATGGACTGGCCTTGCCAATCTCCAAACCTAAATCCTTAAAAAAGTATGGAGGAAGCTGAAACTTTGAGACAGGCAAAAAACCTTTCATTTGAAGGCTTTGATTTAAAGATCTATAAAGAATAATGGATCAAAAACCCTGGTGAGATGTTTGCAAACCTGGTAACGCTTTACTTCTGTGCTTGCCATGAAGGATTTCTCCACTAAGTATTAAGTCATGTTTTGGATGGGGATCAAATACTTATTTTCCTAATTTAAATGCAAATTAGTTTATAACTTTTGTACCATCTGCTTTTTTTCTGCATTTTGGTTGATATTTTGTTTCTATCCTATATAATAAACCTATGATAAAAATTGTAGACCCTTTACTTCTTTATAAGTGGGCAAACTTATAACATCTGCAAGCAATAAAATAAATATTTTCTTCACATAGAAAGTTACAATATTAAACTAGAAGAAAAAGAAAAAAAATTATTAATGTTCCTTCAGGTCCTGGACTAGCTTTTGTAGCTTATCCTCAGGCGGTGGCTTTGATGCCCTTTCCACAGCTTTGGGCTGTGTGCTTCTTCATTATGATTATTTTACTTGGTCTAGATACACAGGTACACACACACACACACACACACACACACATGCACAAATGCACACATCTAACATTGTTTCATCATACTGATGCATTCTTCCTGTCATCCAGTTTCTTACGATGGAGGTGATCATTACATCGATGACAGACTTGTTTCCACAAGTGCTGCGTAGAACTAGACGCAGAGAGATTTTCCTGCTCCTCTTCTGCGTTTTCTGTTTCCTCTGCCAATTTATTATGGTCACAGAGGTGAGAACAATGAGAAATATTTGCACATCTGAAGTTAAAGACATAATTTTTAGATGTGTCATTCATTTTAAGCAAATTATTGATACAGGAACACAAACTGTAGCTGTTTCTAAAAAAAAAATGTTATTGAGTTTTGGGTTTTAGGTTTACCACATATTTAATAAAACTCAATCAAGACTACTATTCACACTAGTGTACTGTATATTTACATGGCCACAAACACATTATATATTAGGACAAACGTGGCAGGTGGAGTTATAGTGTTTTGCTAAATTAAAACATAAAATATATCACACTGATATAACTAAAAAGATTTTCTTTGAAAACATTTATACTTTGTAACACTCTTAACAACAAACCTGACAAAATTGATATTCCCTTTTGCTGTTAATAGTATGCATCATATTTGATAATAGTTGATTATATACAGTATGGTATGCAAAAGACTTTGGAGTGTAGAACCCATATTGAATTCTGTTGTGCTTTTTGCTTTATGACAGTTTTTTTTTTGTTGTTTACAGATGAAAACACATTATTTAGGTTCTGGAAAAAAATATTTAAAATAAAAATAAAAAGTAGAAATGAAGAAGAATGTACTTTTTTCCTCACTAACTGTATTTGTGCAAATGTGATTTGATTTGATGTGAATATGACTTCTAGCACTTTTTTTTAATTTTATTTACCTGTAGGGTGGAATGTACGTTTTTCAACTATTTGACTACTATGCCTGTAATGGAGCATGCATCGTTTTCATCTGTGTGTTTCAGTGCTTTGCAGTTGGCTGGGTCTTTGGTGGGTAAAAAAATAAATAAATAAAAAATAATAATATTAATAATAATAATAATTATATATATATATATATATATATATATATATATATATATATATATATATATATATATATATATATACATGATTTTGACTTAAGATCACAGTGACATGCAACTTTAAAATAGCTTTAAGGTAGGTTTTGAGTTATTTTTATTCAGTAGCACTAATTCCATGTTGTGGTCATATTAAGTGCAAAAAGAATGCATTAAAATTTGACAAGCTTGGCATTAGTTTTTAATTTGGTTATAGGTTTCCACTAAATTTTGATTAGGATAATTTTGCTAAAATAACAAATCACATTTGAATCATGGCACATGAGGGGTAAAAACCCTTTTCCCCCCGAATAATTTTCATTTATACAGGTTTCCTACATATGTGAAACTTCTTTTAAATGTCATGTTATTCTGACTATTTTAACCTACAGTAACTTTTTATGTACAGTAACAAAGCACTGGTGGCTCAGCAGTTAGTTTTTTACCTGCCCTGTGATTCTCACCCAATATCCAAACCCCAGCCCCTGCATGCAGTGCTGATTCGAAGCCTGGATAAAATGGGAGGGTTGTGTAAGGAAGGGCATCTAGCATAAAACCTCTGCCAAGTTGCATGCGGATTGGACGGTCCGCTGTGCCGATGCCTTTGACAGGAGCAGCGGAATGACTAAATAAACTCTCTTAGTACAGCGACACTTTTCCTTTATTCTTACTCTTTTCACATTGTGAGACAGAATTAAAAGTTTAAGACCTAAGCCTCTACTGAATAAATTAACAAAAAATAAGCAAAAAAATAAATAAATACATAATTAAGGTCCCATTTTATGGTGTTGATTCTTTAAGGTGCTGGGCGAATGGCTGAGGTCATTGAAGATATGACTGGGTCACTCCCTAACATTATCTTTAGAATTTGCTGGAAATACATAACCCCATTTCTCTTCCTTGTAAGTTTTTGACTCTCTTTGATTTACTCCTAATATCAATTTAAAGAAAATTTTGATATCTGTATTTATCATCTCCTACATTTCAATCCTTGGTATTCCACTAACCATAACTTCGTTCTGTATCCTAAGGTATGTTTTATATATTCATTGGTTGACTATCAGCCTTTGAGGTACAACCGCGTGTACGTGTACCCAGACTGGGCATATGCGCTGGGCTGGTTGTTGGCTCTTTTTTCCATGCTACTGGTTCCTGGATGGGCATTGGGCCGCCTTTGCTTATTAAAAGGAAGCCTCAAACAGGTGAGGACAGACACAGTGGTGGTTTATGACATGATTTTTAAGCTGCATTGTAGGTTTATACACCTTATAAAAATTTTATATTTTTAAGTTTTTAAATACTAATATTTTAATGTTTTTAAATACATACAAACATTTTTATATTTTTAAAACACAACCATAAGAATTAATTAATTAATTTCGTTTTTTTTTTTTCCTTTTTACAGCGCTGGCTTTTCCTGTGCAGTCCAGACAGCAATTTACCAGTGACCAAGAAACAAAGAGCTAGACTGCAGTTACTAACATCAGCAGTTTGATGAAGAAGCTTTAGAGTAAGGTGAATTGTAGAATGAGGGAAACCAGCATATGTGATTTACATTTAGTTAAGTAAGTAACATTCAAGAGGCGTTCAAGTCAGAGAGGGTCTTGTGATAAAATTTTTCAGGATTGTTTAAGAAACAGATTCTTTGGTCAAAGTACAGTAATCAGACTCAAAGCCACAGTAAAACTTTTGAATGGTGGAAACATAAAAAAAAAAGCCATACATCTTGGAATGACAATCCTGGCTGAGGTGGCTCAGAGCCTACTGCAGTTTCTATGACCATTCAAAGAGTGGAACGCCTGATCCTTGAAAATTGACATGTAACTTGTCGCCAATTTGTGGAAGAGATGCTTCTGTCTCTAGGATCTGGGGGGAAATAGGGGGACTAATAAAAATAAGACATTTTAAGAAAGATACATATATACAGTATAAACGAAATTACGGAAAAAATAAATAAGAATAATAGCAAAAAGTAAATAAGATAGATATTTACAAAAAAAAAACAATGTTAAACAATGTAAACAATGGAGCGGCAATGAGTTAGAGCAGCTAGTCTAAGTAACAGCAACACACGTCTTTATAGTAAGAGATTACTATGTCACACAGAGTACAGATTATATGTCACACCTTAGATGACCACAAGAGGGCAACTGATAACAAGAGGTTTAACTTTTAAAGCCAACCAATAATATTCTCGCCATAAAAAATAGTATTATATACATATAATTATTAAACGGTTTTGAATTCTTAGCTCACCCACATTTGAATTAATTGCAAAATCCCTCATATATGCTCACCAGTGACCTCATCACATGAATGTACATTTGTATTAAAGTTCTGGATTTCAACTAATAAATCTGTTACACTTAAACTGTTGTGTTCCTAACAGAATACTCTAATCATTATATGTTGTGTTGCCTAAAATTTTATATTAAGAAACAACATTGCATGGTGGAAAAAAATGTTTATTACAAATATCAGTATTAAAAGATTCTTTAACGGATACTGAATTTTATCTTATTATACAATTGAATAAAAGTAAGGAGCTGCTTGTGGATGTGCATACCCTCTTATCGCATTCATTATAGAATGTTTTTTAACTTTTAGTTTGTTAGAGAGTTCAAAGTCATTATCAATTGACCTGTGAATTTGACCAAAATACACTGTACTATACATATAGTACAGTACCTCTCTGTGTCCAGTGCCCATGTCATCTTACAGGATAGAAAGGCAACTAGAGTGAGTCTTTTTATGTACTGTATGCATAATTATGGATTTTCATATGTGGATATGGCTTTGATAAATTGATACGAAAGTTAAGAATTCCTCACTGCCAGTTCTGTCACTGCCAGGCTGACACTTTTAGGCAGGACCCTTAAACTTCAAATGCTGTATAAAAATAGTTACAAAATAAAAAATATACTGTGTATCTAACTTAACTTAGGCTTATTTTAAAACGGTTCTTGAAGCAATGCACTTAGCTCTGCACCTTGACGAATGATAACATCAAAGAAGATCAAATCCTGTATTTGTCAGATATACAGTAATTTACAGTACAGTGTGTTGAAATTTAGATTGCTTGTAAGTTGGGGTCAAAGTGTAGGGACAGCCCCAAGCCCTGGCTGAGTGATGGCAGCTACAAAGTAAAATCTCTACCTCTTTGCCGTGGAAATGTCAATACTGCTCTGTGGGTATATAAATAAATAAATAAATAAATAAGCACCTAAATCCGGTAGCTGGATTAAAATCCTGTTTCACCAAAAAAGATAAAGCATTAGCATCACTCTCAATGATTCTTGTAATAAAAATAAATACATAACACTTATTATATCTTGTAATATCTATATATCTATATATATCTATATATATATATATATATATATATATATATATATAGATATATATAGGCCTATTCAAACATATTGTATATATCCTGTATATATAACAAAACAAAAAACACTGACAAATGTGTGTTAAGGCTCTGAATTACAGATCGGAAGATCGGCGGTTCGAGCCCCAGCTTCGCCAATTTGCCGCTGTTGAGCAAGGCCCTTAACCCTGTCTGCTCCACGGGCGCCGCAAGATGGCTGACCCTGCGCTCTGACCCCTTTCTGGTGGCTGTTAAACCGCATTTTGTTGCTGTACCTGTACTATCCAATATGTGCTAAATTTAAATTGACATTGCCTGTTTATTTTCCTGTTTATGTTTCTGCTAATATCCCCTTTTCCACTTTATAAAGTTCAATATTATCTTATTAGTGGATATTGTCAATTAAGCATTATAACTAATATTTAAAAATAATGAGTCTAAAATTCTACTTATAGTAATATAAAATTATATAAATCTACTTCTTTAACCTACAATTTAAAACATTGCACAATATATACAGTACAACTAGAAAACATCAAGCAGCCTACTCTAGCAAAGAGCAAAATATTTGCTAAGTTTGGTTAGAATTGTAAACATTTTTTTTTTTTTTTAAATCATCATTATTTCACCAGGATATTTATAAAATTATGATTTATACAGAGATTCAGTAAATGGAATTGTCACAGGTATCCTGATGATATTGCAACGGATGGTCCCTGGTGATTCCAATCCTTAGTAAAGTGCTTTGGGTTCTTTATTGTTTGTGACTACAAACTATAGGGGAATGGTTATCATCACTAAACAGTAAGACTTCTTTCAAGAAAGCTTGAATTATTATAATCTTCATAGGATGCTTTCTTATACTTAATGGCCAACCCCATTCTGATCTTCTCTTTGCAAACCAATTAAATGCATCAGTGTCAGAAGTGCAAAATTATTCTTGCCTTTTGCACTTTGGACATATTTATGTGTCAGTATTATGTTTCTTACAAATACAATAACCTCCATATCACCTGTTATAGTCCTTCCTGTTTAGGTTATGCAGACGGTAGTGGCCATGAGGATGTCCAAAAGCATTTCCAAGATGAGCTTTCCAAAATTCTGAGAACGAGAACACTTTTGTACCAGAAGTTGTGCGTCATGTTTGTGTGCCATCGCCCAACCCTAAACTCTCTAAACATGAGTAACCTGACCTGTTCATCACTGTTTAGAGGTAAACATTAAACCATGCTATTATAAAGAGACAATACAAAGGCTAAGATAACAAGTCAGAGACAGATTTACTTGAAAAGAAAAAGTGTGTGAAAAAGTGGGGCAGACTGGAAAAGAGAGATCATATTGACATACACTTCTACTTGCTTCTGCCAAACTCCTGAATATCTGTATAGAAAGCTCTGCAGCAGGTATGTCTACACAGAAATTGGCATAGTTTACAAAAGAACTGAGAAACCTTTTTTAATACTGTTGTTTTTACTGTAATTATGCTTTATTTCTGTAAGATTTATTTAATAAATATAATTTTTTCAAAGTTCTAGTAAAATTGTACAGAAAGCATAGTGTTAGCAGATAGAGAATTTAAAGGAATGCAAAATGATTAGGTACAGTAAATGTGATATTTAAACACATTCGTGTGTATATAGGAAACGATTGGAGTCACATACTTAAACACTTAAACCCTGACATGCATGACAATGTCACAATACATGATTTAGTGTACTAAATCAGATATACTACAGTATTCAGGACATTGAGAATTTGGTATAAAATTTTATTAATAATAAATTATATCATGCTCTAATTCTTAGTTTATATACCATCTGGTGTAATGCACATATCAGCCCAGTAAGTCATATATAAATAGCAAATAAAAAAAATAAATAGAAAGAGTATGTTTAGAAAATTATTAGCGACAATTATTAGTCATATTATCATGTATAATTTTTAAGCTAATCTCTAACATAGGTTATTTAAAAAAACAAACAAATAAATAAATAAAATAAATCGCAATTTTGTACCATCGTGTGTCATCTGTGATATAAAAACAAGCCTATGATTGCTTATATTACTGCATGCTGCATGCACACATGTTTAAAGCTTTAAAATAATATGACTACTCTTACTCCTATGTATAATAATAAAAATCATAATAATAATAATAATAATAATAATAATAATAATAATAATACTATGTCAGTAAACTGATTTAAACTTAAAGTTTTGATCTCAAAGCACTTGTTAGCGGTGTTGGCTTTGAACTGTTAAGCGTCCCCATTTATTTAAATTACCCCAACCTACATTGTGTATGAAACAAATCTTCATTATCTTTATCATGGTTTTATTAATAATACAAAGCAATAATAATAATAATAATAATAATAATAATAATAATAATAATAATAAAGATCGAGAATCAACAATATGTCAATAATTCTCTTCTGCTATTTCTATTTTACCACACATCTATAAGTCAGTTGGCCACCAAGTTGCACATGTGATATACAACTCATTATTATATTTTATGATATGTTAAGGTTTTGTCAATTAACCACTATAAAAGTATTTTAATTATTAATACAGTATATGCTTATCTTTAAAGCTTAAGTTAAATAAGTTTCCTAACTAACAAAATGTCTATACATTTGCTCAATTATGCAGATGCAAATAAAGCATTCTCTTTACAATAACTTTATTATGCCTTTAAAACACAGTTTGTTTGTTTTTCTGTATTTACTGATGAAATGATAAACCTAAATGTTGTGTTTTTCTGTTGCATTCCATTTGCAGACTCAGCTGTTACATCTTAAAAATGCCCTGGTCATTACGTCAGTTCATAAGCAGCTATGTAACACGGCGCCGGAAGAATCGTTCCCGTTTGATAACCAAAGAAGGCCACTGTAACATTGAATATGGAAAAATGAAATACAGGGCCTTCTTTGCCTATATTCTTGACATCTGGTCTACCTGTGTGGAGATGCCCTGGTACTCCTTAACGTTTCTCTATACAGCGTCCTTCATTTTCAGTTGGGTTATTTTTACATTTATCTGGTACTGGGTTGGCTTTGCTAATGGAGACTTGTGGTTTCAATACCCATCAGCTAATCACAGTGCATGTGTACTTAATGTCTATGACTTAACCACTGCATACCTCTTTTCAGTTGAAACAGAGCTGACTATTGGCTTTGGTTTTAGACTAATAACACCACTTTGTCCCAGTGCAATTACTGCCTTTATGTTTCAGGTTGTTATTGGTATGCTCATTACATGCTTTTGGTGTGGTGTGCTCTTAGCCAAAATTTCCTTGCCCAAGAAAATAGCCAAAGCTGTCACTTTCAGTAAGTCAGCTGTCATCTGCTTTAAAAATGGCTCACTCAGTTTACAGATTCGTGTAGCCAACATTCGCAAAAGCTTGTTACTCGGCAGTCAAATCTATGGCAAGCTTATTAGGACAAGAGTCACCCCTGAAGGAAAAACTTTTATCATGGAGCAGGTCAACGTTGACTTCATGGTGGATGCTGGAAAGGACAACTTGTTTTTTGTCTGTCCCTTAACCTTATATCATGTGATTGACAACACAAGTCCGTTCTTCCAAATGGCCGTGGATACTCTGCCCCAGCAGGAATTTGAGTTGGTGGTATTTTTAGATGGCACAGCTGAAACCACCAGCTATTTATGCCAAGTCAGGACTTCTTACCTCCCTCAAGAAATTATATGGGGATACAAGTTTCTCCGAATTGTCTCACGGAGTAAAGAGGGAAAATACCACATTGACTTCTCCAATTTTGACAAAGTGGAACCTGTACCAACTGCTCACTGTGCATCTTGCTATCATGATTTGAATGGCCATCATAACTTCTCCAAAGATGGCATTGATAATAAAGGGTTTGAGGTGATAGAAATTGGCAGTCAAATTAGTCAAACTCTGTGAATACATGAATGAATGGCATATGTTTATGTTTAACCTTAATATGAAAGATACTTTTAGTAATCGGCATGAGGAAAAACAAGTTTTAATCATGAAGTGTAGCCAAAATACAACATATAAAGGACTCAACTGGACTCAATTTTTTGGTAAATGCTGTATATTTCTTAGACCACTGTTTACAATGTAACATGTTTCATATTCTGTTGCATGATGTCCATATTAAGTAAATAAGAAATTTGTACAGTTCTTTTTTTCAGTCTATATATCAGAAAAGATAATGCATTTAACCATGTCCAGTCTTCTTGGAATATAAAAATGTTCATGGGGATAAGTCTTTGGGTCACTAGCTGAGAATGGTTGGCAAGCACAGGCACTGCCAAGCTGCCCATTTTAAGCCCTACAGCACAGGCCTTAAGTGTTTCTGTTCGCGGGGTGAGGTATCATGACTGACTTGATGCTTTGACCCTAACTTCCCATCAAGCTGGAATATATGGGGAATCACTGTGCAAGGTTGCACAAAACACGATATAAATATTTATATAACAATGTATTGTATTGCAATATAGCAAAACTAATATTGTAAAATAACAATGATTCTGTATTGAAAATATATAAATGTTCACAACAACTCAGTATTGTATTTCCTAGTTTTTTATTTACAATAAAG
This sequence comes from Clarias gariepinus, assembly GCF_024256425.1. Taxonomy (NCBI): domain Eukaryota; kingdom Metazoa; phylum Chordata; class Actinopteri; order Siluriformes; family Clariidae; genus Clarias; species Clarias gariepinus. The sequence continues at coordinate 10,955,269 of NC_071106.1, read as the reverse complement.
TCTTTGTGTATTACGGATGTTTTACATACGACTATAGTCTCAAAAGTCGTTAGTCGTTTGTATACGGATATACAAAATTTTTCCATAAAATATACATTTTCCCAGCTAAAATTTAAAGTACACTTTATATTTCAATGTTTCATTTATATTTCAATTTGAACTGGTTTAAGTATTTAAAACATTTTAGGGCATTCAGAAAACAAACAAACAAATAAAGAAACAAACAAATAAATAAAATTCACACCAAGCAAAAAATACATAGCATGTTCGTGTTGATCTGCAGGAAAACAAGGAAAAATATTAGTTATAAAAAAAAAGCATATATGAATACTTATCTTATGGTCATCATCTCATGTACCAGCTCTGAAGTTGTGTTTGACACAAGTGGCTGTGTTTGGAAAAACTTACATATGACTTACAGAATTGTCGATTGTATATTGATATGGCGCCGCTTTTTTTGTTGTTGTTAAATATAAATAAAAAAAAAAAGCATATATTTTCCATAGCCCTAAGAATTAAGTTTGTGAATCTTTAAAGGTCATTTTTATAGATGCCCCCCTCCAAAAAAACAACAACTAATTAAACTAACAAGCAAAAAAAAAAAAAAAAAAAAACATCATCAACGAAAAATACGTAAAATGTTTTGTTAAGGACAAAAATAAAATTTAGGTTTTTTTTTTTATAAAAAATTTAATTTTACAATAATTGGTACTTACTGTCACTGTCAAGTAATAGTATTAATTATACTGTTAAAAATAGATAATAAATTAAGTGAAACATAAAAATACATTCGTAGGGCTCTAAGGGCAGTTAAATTAATCAATCTTAGTGCTTTAGGATTAAACTATTCTGTATATGATGTATATGATGTATGATGAACATTTTGTTTAGAAATACAAACAATGCTAAAAGTTTGCCTTTTTGTCTAACCAGGAGGATAAAAAAACAAACAAACAAAAACAAATCAAGAATAGGAACTAGATTTTTTTGGTTAATTTTCTTTGTTTCCTTTGGGTGTTACGAATGGTTGTTAAAATCTGTGTTTGACTTCTCCACATAACATAGCAGTTTAATAATGTAGATAGATACATATGCAATTATTTTAAAGAAACAATAACTCTTCTTTTAAATAATTAAAGGATACATTTCATTTTCAAGCCTAGCATAAAATGTCATAGTCATTCTCGTTATTGGTAATTTCATTAATGCTAATAAAATTACTAATAATTGACTCTGTCTTATATTTGTGGATATGAACTTGTACTGCTGACACCTGATGATGACACATAATTAAAATTCCTGAATATCTTTTTAGTCATACAAAAAGGAAGAAGATGTTGGCAAAATAATCTTTATTTTCATAACATAATCAAGTTATCACTCTATTAGACAATATTGCAAAAAGAAATGTCATAATATTTCTATACATCAATTAATTATAGAAATGCACACGTACTGCATAATATTACTGTGCAAAAGTCTTGAGCATCCCTAATACATGATTTCCCCTCTTGTCTATTCCAACCACTCAGCATTTATCATCACCAGTGTACTAATCACCAGCCTGTTTTTTTTAATGCTTGAATGATTTATAGGTCACTGTCTGGCTTATCCATCAAAAAAACATTCCACTGAAACTGCACTTAAAATAAGAGCCAAAAATTTTTATTTTTTTATTTTTTAGAACTTCCAGATTCTATTATATAAGACTAAATGTAACTTGTTTTGCATTTAGAGAACAGCTTTACTGACACCATGACATCCTTGTAAAATGACACTCATTTTATTGATTATTTTTGTTAGGAAGGTGTGTGATAAATACTTTTACAGTAAGTAGAGTTAGATGTGTTATTAGGCTTGTTTTCCAGAATCAGAACATTAAGCAAAATACAGAAAAAATACAGAGTTTTGCATATTAAGAATCTTTAGTAACACAATGTTCGGATCTACCAATCTAATTAATAAACGATCCAGTAGCTGAATTACATGTCACTGAAAAGTTACTTGTCATCTTGTTGTTGCATAAGTGATACCAAGAAATATACTGTAAAAATTATTAAATAAATGTCATCTTTGTCTCAGGAACTATTTTACAGAATGAAAGCTACACTCTATCTAGTTATACCCAATATACAGACTGTTGTATAAATATAGTAAAACATTTATGCATCTTTTATGTACAGTAACTCGAGTAATTTAACTTGAGTAATATCAACTCAAATTCCACTCAGTTCATGTTTGTCAACTCCATGTATGTTAATCATATTTTGACCCATTTTTTCCAGTGTCCCATCAACGAACAGTATTTTGAAACAAGGTTACATTTTAAAAGGTTGCATATTAAAAGCCTTTATGAACATCACATGAATTTAAAGTTTACCACTTGATCTTTGATTATCAGTGCTGGTATTTGGAGTTATAATTATGGGCTGCCTCATCATCGAAACAGTAGGGACAATGAGGTGTTAGTACAGGTACCACTCTAGAAAACTCAGAAAAGTCCACACAGTATGTTCCGTCTTTGTTCCGGGTTATGATGGGGAAAAAATCATAACCCCACATGAGCTCTCGTGGAATGTATGATGTTCTGACCTGACAAAAGAAATTTGTGGACTCATCTGTGGCATTAAGAAACACTACAAGTTCAAATTCTTGCTGTTGCAGAGTATCCACTGACATCTCATAGAATGGACTTGTTTTGTCAATCACATGATAAATGGTCAAAGGACAGGCGAAGAACAAGTTGTCTTTTCCAGCATCTACTAGGAAATCAATCTTGATCTGGTCCATAATAATAGTCTCACCTTCGGGTGTGACAGTCGTTCGAAGCAGTTTTCCATATATGTTACTTCCAACCAACAAAGTTTTACGCAGATTGGCAACTCTGAGTTGCAAACAGAGGGAACCGTCTTTGGGGGAGATGACAGCCGTTTCACTGAACTGGATTGTTTTAGCTCTTTTCTTAGGCAAGGAAAACTTGGAAATGACGATTCCACACCAGACGCTCTTAATGATTGTACCAATTATAGTCTGAACAACAAGAAGGGTGATGGCACCTGGACAAACCGGAGTGATGACTCGGAAACTGTAACCAATAGTCATCTGAGTTGTTAAGGAATAAAGGAAAGCACTGGTCAGACCATAGACATTAATTACACAAGGTGTATGATCATTTGGAGGGTATTGCCACCACAAGTCACCGTTACTGTATGCAATCCAATACCATAAAACAGAAAACAAAAACCAGCTGAGAAAAAATGAACATGTAAATAAGATCATGACAACACTGAGGCGAAGCTCCAAGATGGTGGTCCATAAGTCTAGCAGGTAGGCTAAGTGACTGCTGTACCACACATGACCATATTCAATATTGCAGTGACCATCTTTAGTCACTAGGCGGTTTCGTTGAATCCGGCGTTCCTCTAAGTAGTCTCTGACCAACTGTGGTATGGTACGTGTCATTTTCAGTGTAGATAAACATACACAGTCTGCATAAAAAAAGGGTTATTAGTGTACTGATTACTAATGTATAATTTATGAAAAGTATCTTAAAAGTTAAAACAACTGGAATTATCTTTAAAGTGCTTTACTTTTTCTTTATGAGCTTCAGCTGTTAGACCAAACTAAATACATTAATTTAAAAGTGTTTTTTAAGCAAAGAAATATGGTTGGGATTTGGAAACTATAATGTTATTCACTCACATTCCCTATTATTCTCTATATTATGCCATATATGTTATAATGTTAGTACTGCAATCAATGGTGGAATTTACATTTAAAGGTGTAATGATTTTTTCTTATATCTAAATTACCTCAAATGATTCCACTGGATTTATAATGTAAAAAGGCACTAACGAACCCACATATTAACCCAGCAAGACAAATTAAATAAAAAACTATTTTACATATCAACTTTAAAGAGAGAGTAAAGTTTTCTGTTCAATGCAAGCATTATGCATGGAGCTAAACTTACCAGCTGTATATCTGTGACTTTGGTCTTCTGTCTTCAAACACGTCAATGACACAATTATGTGTTAGAACGTGACTGTTTTGAACAAAAAATCTTAAGGATAATCATATCACTATAATCCTTTCCTCAAATTGTCTAAGCTGTTTCTAACTTCATGTTCCTCATCACTTGGGATTCCTATTGTCTCCTCCTACTGGTGAGGCTGGACTTAGTGCATATAATATTTATCTGTAAAGACAATCAGTAAGTTTGTTTGTTTTTTTCTTCGGTACAGGAAAGCAGGGTGGATTTACACAACATGCTTCAGGACATAGGTTAGTATAGAGTAAGCAAGATGATGGTGAGTTTCTCAGGGCATGCCTACTCTTCTGAGAACTCACCTAGACCTTTCGTGTAATAAATGCAAGTCATGCAAAAAAAAAAAAAAAAAAAAAAATCATTAGTCTACTTTATAATTATGTTGTTCCTGGCATGTAACAAGTAGGAATTCCTTCAAGAGAAAAACACAAAAGCTTACTGAGGTGTAAATAATATTTGAATGTAACATGATTATACTCTTCTTGAAATTGATACAGCAACCTGTTAACCTGTAATCAAATGCTTAGGTACACCTAGATATACAGTGCACATGGTCTGTCAGTCTACACTTCTTTCTGTGGTCATTTTTCACACATACCCGATACCTGCACTATACAGTATGTACACAAGAAATGATGGTAAACCTGATACACGCATATCACCCAGACAGTACTATTTCTTTTATGGACAAGAGAAAGACGAGCCTTAGAAACTGCTTAAAGTAACTACCGGTCTACTCTGTGCTTTGTAATTGCATACACACAATGTGTACATGTTTCTAAGGTGCACATAAAAAAGAGACAATAGAACCTGGGGTTTGAAAAGCCTGTGGATATACTTAGCAAATTACACAAAGATTCAAGAGAACCATGCTTCCAACCAAACCAACCAAAATAATATAAGTGGTTCATATTTGCTATATATTGTATATATTATAAAGTTGCACTGACTGACCTTGTTTCATCAATCAATCAATTACAATTTTTTGGACATCATTTGTTATTTTGAAGGCATACCTGGTCTCTAGCATTTATTTGCATGTACTTTATAAATACCATACATAGACACTATGTAGATTCTCTAAAAAGTTATAGACATTTGCTATTTACCTTATTTCTAAACATAATGCCAAGAAGGTGCAATTGTTGATCTTCAAATTTGCGATGATAAAGTAGCAAATCTGTAATCATCTTTGGGATTCTTTTATGTATTTGTCTCTCTCTGTTTATCCGTTGGAATGTTTGCATGAAAATATTTAATGGAAAATCACTTCTTGATTAATTTGGGAAATGGATCAATGCCTGTTCCTAACTACAGCATAGTAACATTACTGGTGATCAAAATGCACCTCACAGTTTATTTAAATACTGAAAGCTGTGGGGGCTGCTAGGAAGAATCCCAGTAAGTGCCTTCATGTAATGCAGTGGCAGAACCAAAAAACAACCAGAGAGGGAAAAAAATTAAGAGTGCCTGGTACAGCTGCTTCACATACAAGACCCTGGTTTGCTTTCTGATTTTAATACAATGGACTAATACAATTCTAATACAGATTCCTAATGCAATGAACTTCCGGTGATCTTTTTTAATGGAGGTGGCTTGATAGTGGTAAAACAACTATAGTAGTTAATTTACTGGTTCTACCTAAATGATTGCACAAAAAGCACAGGTATCAGGAGGTGTTAGGACTGATGCTTAGACCATAGTGTAACCGGGGCTGTCCGCTGCAACACAGATCAGCCAGGGAGCCAACAGGATGATGGACAGCCAGGGAGACCAACAGGATGATGTAAGGGAGTGGGCTAACTGGTATGCCCAATTCATTGGCTAGACTCCCGTCAATATTGGGCTTATTGGGCTCTCCAGATCCCGGCTTTAGCGAGCATAGCTGGTGGGAAGACTTGACTTCTAGGTTGAAACTGACCACACCTCTTGGGGTGACCCCATCTGTGGCTTGCCCTCTGGGAGCCCTCTGGGTCACTGCACTGAAGAGCTCTCCCATGTCTTCTAGCTCATCTTTTAGCCACTTGGAGAACTCTTGTTGTTCCACCCTGAACTGGTGGCCCGGGTAAGAAACTCAACAGTGTAGTCAGCTTACTACAAAAATAAACTAAAAATTCTAAAAAATGCACAATATGTTTAAATAATAAGAATGTCATATATACAATAATACATATGAATTGAAATAGAAGGGTTTAAGATGTTAAGTGTATAGGTTATAAGATAGGTTACAATTGAGTGCAGTTAGTCCTAATTTGTATAAAAAAATTACCTATGTTCAATTATAAGCAGAACAATGTGGCAAGGCCCAGACAATAGGGAATGTGGAAATGTGTGTAGGCCCTGTTCACACGGGCATTAAAATTGAGCGTTTTTCTGGCGTTCGTAGCATTTAGTAAGCGTGGATCAAGCGACGAGGGTTTTCTAACATAGGAGTCAATGAGAATGTTCACATGGGCTTTGGTGACGTGCATTTGTCCGGCTACGCGTTTTTACGGCGTCAAAAAAACGTTGCATGCAGCTTTTTCTTGGTGTTCAAATCCCAACGAACACAAGGAAAACGCTTCTAGTGCATTTTCTTTGCGTTCATTTTACGCTTCAGAGGACCGGATATATCCCATGATCCTATACATGCTATACATAGGGAAATGTGGAAAAAAAGCAAAATAAAGAGGGTGAACCCAGTAGCGGCGGCAATTTTTTCTCTCCCTACGTCACCCTGTCACGAGAATTTTTAAAACAAGAAGATTAATGTCTAATATATCAAAATGGTCCATATTAAAAAGAGGCACCTCAAATAAAATGACAAGGGCTTTCATATCCAGTTCCCGTCACTGCCTCCACAGGTTAACACACAAACTACAATTTGGGCTGCAGGCTGGCGTTAGACAGAGCCAAATAAACGCCAGGTTAGAAGTCAATCGAGCGCCATTTAAAAGCACAACATTAACGTCTAGGATGTTCGTTTATCCAAAAATTTTATGTCCATGTGAAGAAGGTCTTAGTCCCATGTGGTGCTTTGGTTGAGAGCACATATAGCCTGCTGGAAGAAGCTTTCTTCAGTCTTTCTGTGTTGGCCTTTAAGGAGCGGAAGCTTAGAGAGAATAGTCTAATGTTGGGGTGGCTAAGATCCTTTATGATCTTTCTGGCCTTGATCAAGCACTGCTTGCTGTGGATTAAGTGCAGGGCAGGGAGCTCGCATAGATATTGCACCACACTCTGTGGAGCTCATCTGTCCTTTATGGTTTTGTTCCCAAACCAGGTTGTGATGTTTCCTGTCAAGATGCTCTCTATGGTGACAGAATAAAAGTTCCCAAGCACCTTGGAAGGCAGTCCAAACTCCCTAAAGCATCTGAGGTGGTAAATATGGGCCTTTTTCATCATGATGTTAATGTGACAGGACCATAACAGTCTGATAGTTCCTCTCCTGCTTTGTACTGCTTGTTACTCTTGCACCAGTTCTCCAGGTTTCCAGTCTTCTCCAGGTAGGTCATCTCATTGTTGTCAGCGATTAGGCCCACCACAACAGTGTCATGAGCAAACTTGGCAGGTTCAGAACACAATCTTGGGGGTCTCCAGTGCTGAGGGTAGGGGGGGGGATGAGAAATGTCTACCTGTCTGTACTACCTGTCGTGTCCCAAATGGGGATCCACTGACACAGAGATGTGTTAAATCCCTGGTGCTCCAGCTTGGTGGTGAATGTGGAGAGACTTATAATATTAAACTGAACTGTAGTCAACAAAAAGCATATTAACATAATTTCCCTTCCTAGTGTCTAGGTGAGTAAGTGATGTGTGAAGGAAGTGAGCGATGGCATCATCTCTGATTACCCGCTGAAAGGACTTTATCACTACTGAGGTCAGGGCTACAGGGCAATACAGTAGTCATTAATGGAAGCAGGATGGGATTTCTTTGAGACGGGAACATACAATATTAATTAACAGCATATAGATTAACGGCTACTAGTACTGTATAAATGCATTCTTATGTATGAAGGATACATGCTCTCATTCTTTGTTCTTAAAGATAATAAGGAGAAAATAGCAGCCCTCATTCTAATCTTTACACACCATAAGCACTCTCTAAAGAAATACGAAACAGGACTGGTTAAAATGTTATTGAGTCAGAATTTCTTTATTAAAAAAAAAAAAATCTATTTAAAATACAAGGGGTTTCTTATTAAATTCACATCAGATATGATTGGTCAGTCTGATTCCCTTGAACTCGATATCCCTTAAAGCAGGTAGTAGCACTGAAATAAACTAGTGACCTCATTTGGAGTTTAGAGTTCTGGAAGAATCACAGTGAAAAGGTGTGCTGATTGTGGTCCCAACTTGTTAAAGTTTCCCTCCAGAAATTCAAGAATTTGTTAAGAAGGTATGTGTATTGTATTTTTTAGGAAATCTCTCTCTCTCTCTCTCTCTCTCTTTCTCTCTCTCTCTCTCTCTCTCTCTCTCTCTCTCTCTTTTTCTCACTCTCTCTCTCTCTCCCCCTTGCACGCTCTTGCTTTTTTACTCTCACTGTATCCAATGCATTAAAAAAAAAAACTTATTGGTTTGTTTGTTTAATTCAGGACTTGGTATAAAAATTTGTCTAGTTTTTCCCCCAAGTGAATTTACACATCTTATTGCACAATACAGTTGCATTTGGTCACAATTTGTTATGTCTGTGTGCATGTCAGTTCTTTTATATATACAATTCTAGCTTATCATTATATAAACAGACATTTTCTGACAATACTGAGGCATGCCAATGCTTATTGTATTACCATACAGTATATTTCTACTATTTCTACTTTAAAAAGCTATGACATTTTCTTTCCCTTACTGTATGTAATGTTCAAAAGAAAAAGAAGCAAACCTTGACTGCCATTGGTTGATCTTTTTCATCTTTACATAAATAATATTTTGAATTAGGTATGTAAAAGTATGATAGCAATTGCTCAAAAATGCCAAAGATTATTTTTCTCCATGTAAGCACATTAGTAAACTCCAGTAGAAATAATGAAAGACAATATATATTCCTCTTAAATAACAATTGAACTTTAATTTGAATTAACATTGACATAATATACAGTGTAAAACTAGTATAGTGAAAATAATGAGCTGTTGCAATAAAAATATATAATATAAAGCAATATAAAGCAGAATAAATGTCAAAATAATAAAGCATTTCATTGAACAAAGGTAAGATTCTTAATATTTTTGCTATTAAAAACATCACCATGACCTTGTTGTCACCTAAGTTATTAAAAATGTAAGTTTAACTACACTGAAAAATTAATTCAACGTCTTTGTATGAATAAGGACATGAACCCTAACAAGCATTTCTTGAATGCAGTAATCTTACTTAAACAATGCCTGATGTAAGTGCATAAAAACACTTCCAACTTGCACAAATACTCTTTTTATTTGAATAAATAAATAAATAAATAAATACAGCGGGGAAAATAAGTATTTGACACATCAGCATTTTTATCAGTAAGGGGATTTCTAAGTGGACTATTGACACAACATTTCCACCAGATGTTGCCATCAAGCCAAATATTGAATTCATACAAACAAATCAGAACATTTAAGTATACAAGTTGAATCATATTAAATAAAGTGCAATGACACAGGGAATAAGTATTGAACACACTTTATTTAATACTTTGTAGAAAAGCCTTTGTTGGTGATTACAGCTTCTAGACGCCTCTTGTATGGATAGACCAGTCGTCTGCATTGCTCAGGAGTGATTCTGGCCCATTCTTCCACACAAACGGTCTTTAAATCTTGAAGGTTCCTTGGGCCTCTTTTATGAACTTTGATCTTCAGTTCTCTCCATAGATTTTCTATGGGATTTAGGTCAGGTGATTGACTGGGCCATTCAAGCAACTTGATTTTCTTTCTTTGAAACCACTTCATTGTTTCCTTGGCCTTGTGTTTGGGATCATTGTCTTGCTGAAATGTCCACCCTCTTTTCATTTTTAGCTTCCTGGTAGATGGCAGCAGATTTTTATCCAGAATGTCCCGGTACATTTCTCCATTCATCCTGCCTTCAATAATATGAAGTCTGCCAGTACCCCTTGCTGAAAAGCAGCCCCAAACCATGATGCTTCCACCCCCAAACTTAACTGTTGGTATGGTGTTCTTGGGGTGGTGAGCAGTGCCATTTCTTCTCCAAACATGGTGTGTAGAATGACTGCCAAAAAGTTCAATTTTGCTTTCATCTGACCATACTATAGTCTCCCAATAATCCACAGGCTTCTCCAAATGCTGTTTCGCAAATTTTAACCGAGCCTTGACATGCTTTTTGTTCAGCAATGGAGTCTTGCGTGGTGAGCGTGCATGGATGCCATGGCGGTTCAGTGCATTGCTTATAGTTTTCTTTGAAACAACAGTACCTGCTGATGCAAGGTCTTCCTGAAGTTCTGTCCGAGTGGTTCTTGGCTCTTGGAGAACTCTCCTGATTATTCTTTGGACTCCTCGGACAGGGATCTTGCGTGGAGCACCTGATCGTGGCTGGTTTATGGTGAACTGATGCTCTTTCCATTTCCGGATAATGGCCCCCACAGTGCTCACAGGAACATTCAGCATTCTAGAAATGCACCTATAACCATTCCCATCAAAATGCTTTTCAACGATAAGATTACGAAGATCTTGAGAGAGTTCTTTGCTTTTACCCATCATGAAGTCTTTCCTGTGTGCCTTCTGGGTAATGAGAAGCCTTTATAGGCCATCAATTAGGACTAAAGCAGCTGATATCAATTAGTACTGATAGGGGACAGGATTTCTCTATCAATACTGACAGATTTCAGGTGATCTCCTGGCTTTCTATGTCATTTTGCACCTTGTTATCTTCATGTATTCAATACTTATTCCCTGTGTCATTACACTTTATTTAATATGATTCAACTTGTATACTTAAATGTTCTGATTTGTTTGTATGAATTCAATATTTGGCTTGATGGCAACATCTGGTGGAAATGTTGTGTCAATAGTCCACTTAGAAATCCCCTTACTGATAAAAATGCTGATGTGTCAAATACTTATTTTCCCCGCTGTAAATTAATTAATTAATAAATAATAATAAATAATAACAATAAAAATTATTATTATCAAAGCTCTTTTGGTTTCAATAAATTTATATTATGCTGACAATTAGACTGCCTTAATGAAACAAATCTGTTCTATTGAGTTTGTTAAATTTGTTCATACTGTAGTTAATGGCATACAATTTTGCAACAGTTTTGAAGCTGAACGCTTTCTCAATTTTGAAGGTCACGTGTTTCTATGTTTTGTCTCTTTATTCCAGGCTGTATTGAAAATGGCACGCTCTTTGCCACAGTTGCTCCTAGACTACCTGACTAAGCGCCGGATCCACAGAAACCGGTTGGTCACAAAGGATGGTCACTGCAACATCGCATATGGCAGTGTGAGACACAGCCAATTTTTCATTTACTTTTTAGACTTCTGGACTACTTTAATGGAAATGCGCTGGCGTTACGTCCTCTTTCTCTTTGCAGCCGCCTATGTTCTTGGCTGGTTCATCTTTGGACTACTCTGGTACTGGGCTGCTTTTGCTAATGGTGACCTATACTGGCAAAACCCACCACCTGACCATAACCCTTGTGTAATAAATGTTTTTGATTTGACTGGTGCCTTCCTTCAGTCTATAGAAAGTCAGATGTCCATTGGTTATGGTTATCGAATGATCACTCCATATTGTCCAAGTACCATCACTATATTAACATTTCAGGTTGTCTTTGGGACGGTGATGATCTGCTTTTGGTGTGGGGTAATTATGACTAAAGTTGCCCGGGGAAAAAAAAGAGGCAAAACCATCAGATTTAGCAGGATGGCGGTTATTTCATCTAATAAGGACAAACTCTGTTTGCAGATACGAGTTGCAAACATGCGCAAATCCCTAATGGTTGGAAGTCAGATCTATGGAAAACTTCTTCAAACAACCATCACACCTGATGGTGAGACCATCATAATGGACCAGATCAAAATAAATTTTATTGTAGATGCTGGAAAGGACAACGTTTTCTTTGTCTGTCCGTTGACTCTGTACCACATCATTGATGAATCAAGTCCGTTTTTTCAAATGACAGCACAAACCATTCAGCAGCAGGAGTTTGAGTTAGTGGTGTTTCTTGATGGCACTGCAGAGTCCACCAGCTCCTCCTGCCAGGTCAGAACGTCCTATCTTCCTAAAGAGATCATGTGGGGCTATCAGTTCCTCCCTATTATCTCACGCAACAAAGAGGGAAAGTATCATGTAGATTTCTCCAACTTTGCCAAAGTGGCTTCTGTGGATACAGCACCCTGTGCCAGTCATTTTGAAAAATCACCAGGGGTCTCTTATGGTTCCCCTATTGACTGTGACAGTTTTTAGAAAATGAAAGGAAATGACCAGTTCAGTGCTACCTGTATGTAATGCATAAAAATCCCCCCCCAACTTTGTAATCTTCTTTGCAGTAGGTGCATTGACATAGGTCTGTGTTTGTGAATGTCTTGTGTCTGCATGGATTGGCGCCATATGTTTCTTTTTTTTTCTTAAGCCTAGTATTCCCAGGATTAGGTCTGGAACCACTGTGACCCTGACTGCTGATGGCTGACTGAATAAATTATGCTTTGAACACTTTTCTTTGACATCTTTTTAAAAGTACATTATTTTATATAATTTAAGAATCTCTATACTGCATTTGCCTTGCTTCAAAGATTTAAGTCTGTAGATTTAAGTCTTGAAAATACAAGTTTATTCAGCAGATGCAGTCAGACTTGACTGACCATACAAAGAAAATATTGATTGCTAAAGCTGGGCTAAAGCTATAATGGTGAGAAATTTACAATTCAGTTACAAAATTAAACAAAAACAAAATTCATAACAATTTGTGCACTTGAAATTTGCAAGCCTGTAAAGAAAGCAACATTGTACATAACTAACCAGTTTTTGGATATTAAAAAAACAAAAACAAATATAGGCACCTGGGTTTTGCATAAAAGTCTTAGGAAGTGTGACAAAGTTCTCTGAGACTGAGGGATTTGACACAGGCTACATCTCCAGAAGATCTGGGATTAGTTCTCCAAGATGCCTGAAGCAAAATATATAACAAATTCCTTTAAAAACTATGTGCAAATAAACTTAGAAAAATTTATATTAAATCATTTTGCCCAATTGTGTAGGTACCACTTATGCCACCTGGGCAGCTGCCACTCCTCAGGGCATGACAAATATATGGGTATAGAAGGACCATTTACACCTGTGGGGACCAAAGAGCCTGATCTCATAGAACAGCCAATGCAGTACAAACTATCAAAGCACTGGCAACCTGAAAAATGTTTACTCCAGAACATTCACTGCATTGCAGCCTCTGATTTAACCTTCCAACTGCACAGATCTCAAATTAATTAATCAATCACTCAACCAATCAACTAATGAGATGTGCTAGACAAACAAGCCATATCTACAGAGGCTCCTTTGGGTGCTGTGAGTTGTGCGGTGGTTTATCTGTAAATATGGCTCATTGTCCCTCGAACAATTAACTAATGGGATGTGCCAGACAAATAAACTATATCCATGGATACCCCACCGCGCAACTCACAGCACCAAAAGGATCCTCTGCTAGTGCTTCAGTGCCAGACACCACAGCACTAGAGATCCCATGGATTTAATTTTAAATTCCAATTTTTACAGTATTTGACATTATACAAGGTATGATATGCAATTTAATGCTTATATGACATAAGGATGGATGGATGGATGGATGGATGGATGGATGAATAGATGGAGGGATAGATAGATGTGCAAAGTGTAATTATGTACATCTACTGAGAAAACAAAACAAGAACAAAACATTTTTTTATGTGATTTTTAAATGCATTTTAATACATTTTTAAACTCTACATTTGTAACACTAGTAACATAATGTTATTGACATTGGTGGCTGTAATCAAATTACATACATTTAAAAAGTAATGTGTTACATTACTATGTTATCAGAAAAAGTAATTAGAATAAATAATGTTATACACAACTTTAATAAAAAGTATAAAATAAATCAAGAGCAGATACTGTATATAATGTTTGTTTTTTTATAGAGACAGTTACATGTAAACTTCAGTAAAAGCAGTAAAATGTTACAACAAGTGTTGAGCTTGTCAAGGCCTCAAAGGATCATACAAAGTTATTTATGGTTTTTTTTTAGCTACAGTAATTCGTGCTTTACTTCATATTCATCAATTCTTATGTTTCCTGTTGGGCATATAGCGTATAATAGAGCATATATCATATTAAAAAATATATATATATCTTTCCTAGGTATATATATATATATATATATATATATATATATATATATATATATATATATATAATTTATCTATACAAATAAAAAAGCTTTTTTGTTGTATTACAGGAAATCAGGGTGAGTTTACACAACATGACATAGGACACAATGGAGAACAAGGTCAAGAAGATTTTGCTCATTCTCAGAATTTACCCAGAAAATATCTAGCTTTTTCCACATATACAACATGAGGTTTTAGTTCTGTAGAATTCTCATATATAAAAAAGAAAATATATATATAAATTAAATATATATATATATATATATATATATATATATATATATATATATATATATATATATATATATATATATATATATATATATATATCCTTCATGCTTTACGGTTCTTCTACACATTCAGGAACTGTCTGGTCACCCACTCTACTTCTTAAAAAGACACTGCAGTTAGAACCAGTTACAGTTAGAGGTGCCATTTCTTGTACTCTTTAAGTACTGTTGAACTGTCTTTTATTTTAACTTAGTAATTCTTGCCATAGCACGAGATTCGTAGTTGAAGTAGCACTAATAGGACTATTCACTCTGTACCTATTCTTTCCTTTGTTCAAGACAACTGATGGTCTAAAGCATGCCACTCTTGACAAGGCACACCTGTGAATTGTAAACCATTCTACTGTAGGTTACCATGTTGTGAATCTGATGTGAGAAAAGTCACCAAAGATAAATGTAACTACTTTAGACAATTTAAAATATAAAAATATTCTGAGCTGTTTCACACTTTTTTTGTTTAATACACAACTTCATACATGTTCTTTCCTAGATTAAATGTCTTTAATATTAATGTAGAATTTAAAAAATAATAAAAAGAAAGTAAAAGCAATAAAGGAGAAGGTGTATCCAAGCTTTTGACAGGTAGTGTATCTGAGCATTCAATTAAAGTGCATATTTATTTATGTTTACAGCAGATAGCAGCTTTATTCAGAGAAACTAAAAAAGAGAGACTGAACAATAGTTCCATTATTTAATATTAGCTTTATAGTTCCTGGCAAACACATATGTTAGTTTGCTTAAGTTTATATTTATTTATTTACAGTTAGTGAGGAACATCTGTGACCTGCTCACTATATGACATAAATGTTAAAGATCATGTTGCCTACTACCTTTCTGTACAAACATTACCAGCACAGTGGCTGCTGCAGACAATATGTACAACTGCCTTCTGGAGAGAATATAATTTTAATATAATATAATATATATATATATATATATATATATATATATATATATATATATATATATATATATATATATATATATATATAAACCTTATTACCATAATAAATTCATTATTCTTAGTTATTCGAATTTCTTGCACGATGACCTTAATAAATGGAACAATAAGCATGTATAATGTTTCTTTGTCTACAAAGATTATTTTTTTTTTATATAAAAGGGTGGTTTTAAAGTGCACAAATCCCTTGGAGAGAATAGCCTGGACGTATAATGTTTCTCTGCATACACTAAAAGTGCAGCCATGTCTCAGCAATAAAGTTTTAGGAGAGCCATTTTGAATATGCAGGCTGTTATTTTTGTATATAGCAGATATTTTTGTTCACCTAGACATGGTACAGGTTAGGCCCAAGTGCTTATCATGTGCTTATTGCTTGTTTACTATGTTGTCCTTGTGTTTAGATATTGTTGTTAAAATGTTGTAGTAAAAAAAAAAAAAAACAACTACAAAATACTAACATTGTCCCAATGCCCATAATATTACCATAAAAATGTTGATTAAAATATCTACTGGGGAAAAAAATCTTTTCAAATTAGGTTTTCCTATTAGGTATTGAGTCCCTGCTTGCAACAAAATGTACGTTGCTGTAACTTGCCTATTACATAACAGACCAAATTATGTCACTCAGATTACATTTTAACAGAAAGTGAGCTACAACAAAACTATGGTTTAAAGCAAATAAAACCATCATTCAATTGGGATCATATAAATCGTATTGTATAAATGGAGGACAAGGTGGTCCATGTGCAGACGGTTCAATTGTGCACACATGCTGAACAGACAGAAAGACAAACAAACAAGCAAAAATATTTACACAAAAACAGCAATATTTATTCTATTTTTCATGACATTTTCTTCTTTAATGCTAAGCAAGTAATTTTTCATCCATTTTTTTCTGTGCACTTGACCTTTTATAGAGTTTTATATGCATCACTAACTGCAAATGCACTGTGTCAGAAATTCACTACACCTTTACAGGTCATCAACATTTATGGATACAGTACAAGTAGGCAGAAAGGTTTCAAGAACGTTTGTATATCGATTGAAAAATTTCAGTTTGGTTTGGCATCCACATACAAAAGGATTTAGGTAAATGAGGTACATTAACACAGCATTCTTTTTGTATACTTGCACAAATCCACTCCGTAGTGCATTTAAATCGAACTAGTAAAACAATGGAATAAAATAATATATAATATACCCTTGACTGACATATTTTACTTTAATTGACATTTATTTTTAATGGAAAATATTATTAGATATAATCTGTATAGTTTGCAGTTTAAATATTTACAAAGCACTACTAGAAAATGTTAATTGAATTGTCATATACTGTACTATGTAATCCATATAAATAAAAAAAATGAAAGTAACAAACAATATTTTTTCTCTTTTTTAATATAAAATTACATGCAGGCAAAAAGTAACCTTAACCATAGCTGAACTTTGTTCTATTTCATTCTAACAAAGCTATTATCCATTTGATACTTCTGCTTTGTGTGAATTCTTGGGAAAAGATCACCTGTGAGTGAAAGCACATTTTGTTTTTGTTAGAAATTATATACTGCAGGTTGAGTCTAAGCTACTCTATAATTTCCACAAACTATTCAACTATGAATTAGTTAATTTTTAACAAGTTTTAAACAAAGATTTATTCTTTTTTTTAATATAAAAGGGTGGTTTTCATAGTACACAATCCTTTGGGGCGAATACTGTAAATGTATAATGTGTCCCTGCATTTAATAAATTTTTACATTTTTCAAATGATTAAATATGCACCATTACCTGTACAAGTACCTAAAAGTGCCGTTATTTTTTAGATTTTTGATCAATCTCATTTGGTATGGCTAGGCATAATTTAACTTAAAATGAAAATGTAGTGCTGGCTTTAGACACAATGTAGCAATGAATAAGCATTGCATTTTTATCTAGAAAAAACTTGTGATTATTTTTACTTAGATGCTGTGCATAAAAATATCAAATCAATATCTAGACAGATAAAAACATCAGTTAAACAGTGGCATGGAAGTATTAGGCAATGTAATGCACTGTAATGTCATTTTCTTAAATCACTTAAAGAAGTGTGAGTTTTATTAAAAATATTGATTTGAAAGTTTTAGAACTTCCTGATAAATGGTCAGAAATCACAGTCAAAGCCATCATTATCAATGCCACCTGCAGATTGTTGATGCACTTTCGCATTGTGGAAGCAGTGAGCACAGTGTGGTGTTTTCACAGGTATTACTTTAGCGAAGTTGGAGAAGTCCACTCGATATTTTCCTGCTTTGCTGCGGGAGATGATGGGGAGAAATTGGTGGCCCCACATGATTTCCTTAGGGATGTAGGAAGTCCTAACATAGCAAGAGAAGCTGGTATATTCAGCAACACTGTCCATAAAGACCACAAGCTCAAAGTCTTGGTTCTGAAGCGTGTCCACTGCCATATCATAGAATGGACTGTTTTTGTTTATCACATGGTAGAGGGTCAATGGAGAGATGAAGAAGAGGTTTTCTTTCCCAGTTTCTACACAGAATTCAACACTGACCTGATCCATGATGATGGTTTCTCCTTCAGGCGTGGTTGTTGTCTTAATAAGCTTGCCATATACTTGAGTTTCAATCATCAATGATTTGCGCAGATTAGCCACTCGTATCTGTAGACTCAGAGTATCTTGTCTAGGGCAGATGATAGCCATCTTACTGAAAATTATTCCTTTAGCTCGTCTCTTGGGCAACGCAATTTTGGCCATTACTACCCCACCCCAAAAGCAGGGAATAATAGCACCTAGGATAACTTGGAAAACATACACAGCAACGGCACCTTGGCAGTTTGTGGTAAGGGCTCGGTAGCCGTAAGCAATGAAAGTCTGTGTCTCTAGTGAGAACAGAAAGGCAGTGGTAAGGTCATAGAGGTTAGTCACACAAAAACTGTGGTTGGCTGGTGGGTACTGCCACCACAAGTCACCATTGGAACCACCGACCCAGTACCAAAAAAGTGAAAAAACAAACCAGGTAAGAAGAAATGAAGCTGAAAAAAAGAACATAAGCAACATCCAGTGGATCTCCACTAAAGTGGTCCAAACGTCTAGAATGAAACCTAACCAGTTTTTGTACCTTACATTAGAATATTCAATGTTGCAATGACCTTCTTTGGTCACCAAGCGATTCCCATAACTCCACCACTTAGCCAGAGAGTCTCTGAGAAACTGTGCCAGAATGCGTGCCATTTTCAAGACTAAGAGCACTCTAGACAGGAAGAGAAATTACAAGGAGTCTCAGGTTTGCAAATAAATAAATAAATAATAAATGAGTTCACATCAAAGATATTTGATTATGAGTTACTTTGAATTTAGGTAATTTAATTTATAATATGATTTATATGATATGATCTTATTTAAATAGACATAAATTTACAGGGAAATGGCAACAAAAAATGTAGAGAAACCTACCTGCTGAAACAGTTCCCTTGAAGACATCCAGTAGTTTAGTAAAAAGGTAAAAAGGCATGTTACCAGATTATTTTTGCTCTCTCTCTCTCTCTCTCTCTCTCTCTCTCTCTCTCTCTCTCAATCACACTTTATCTCTTCTGCTTACTGTCTTTGTTTGGTGTCCATAACACATATTTTATTTCAGCTCCTCTTTGTATGGTGCTTTGTCTGGAATATGGATTTATACAATACTTTGAATAGATTTTATATTATGTACTTATATTTTTGTGTTCTCTAACGTCCAATGACTTGTTTCAGCTCATTATTTAATTAAAGTTTAGTATTAAGGGTTTCATTTTGTTCTTTAGCTGGTTAAATTCAACAGTAAAAAAAAAAACAGATTAAAGAGTGTGTATTATAATTGCCTTAGATTGAACTCTGCTCTTTTTTGTCCACACA
This sequence comes from Clarias gariepinus, assembly GCF_024256425.1. NCBI lineage: Eukaryota > Metazoa > Chordata > Actinopteri > Siluriformes > Clariidae > Clarias > Clarias gariepinus. The sequence continues at coordinate 10,935,750 of NC_071106.1, read as the reverse complement.
GAATTAGATAAAAATGCACATTGTAAGTAAGACTGCACAAGTACTTAGAAATGTGAAAAGATCAGCGACCACTGCTTGACTCCGCAGGTTTTGTAAAGTTTTCAATTTGCTTATTTTATATACAGTCTTGACGATTAACAGAGAGAGAAACTAACTATATCCAGACCTGGGAGTCAAGCAGTGGTCGCTGATCTTTTCACATTTGTAAGTTGCAATCTATTTCAAGTATGTCAGTACGGTTACAAGCACAGTTAACTAAGCCATTTAATTGGACTGCTGTCCTCAAGCATGGGAGAGGATTTATTGACCAAGCTATGTCCGATTTTGCTAAGCCAGGTTGTGATGTGCCTTCTTTTAGCTTGTTAGTTGTTGTATTACATCAAAGACTAGTCACTTACTCACTTACACACTTACTCATCATCTATACTGCTTATCTTGTTTTAGGGTCATGGGGGGCCTCAAGCCTGTACCAGGTGACTTAGGGCATGATGTGTGGTACACCCTGGATGCGGTGGCAATCTATTGCCGGGCACACACATACAATAGCGGTTAGCCTAATTTGCATTTGTAAGAAAATCCAAGTTCACAGAATGAACTTGTTTGTGGAGAGGAAATCAAGAGCGTAGAGTAAGCTCTTTCTCTCTTTCTCAATGTCCATGATTACATGAACTTACTGTTGATGTATGGGTTCAGGGATAGACCGTGTTTAAAACTAGGAAGAGTTACAAATCCAAAAGCATAGTTGAGAAATCTAAGTCTTTATACCAGTCCAGAGTCGTTATCCAAGAGTCGGGGAGAATTTTTTTTCCTGAAACTTACAAAAAACAGGCAGGGTCGAACAAAGTAATCGGTCTAAGGGAAGACACATTTACTAGAAGCAAAGACGAGAAACAGATCCAAAGGGCAAGCAGGGTGGATAATGAGTTGCAAACACAATGAACATGGCACAAAAGGAAACTCGAGGAACACAAGTGAGATACTATGGCCCTGGCTAAATCTATCAGCATGCAATGCAAAAGAGAAAATCTAGAGTGCTTGGCATGGGCATTGGGTCTATGCTGGAGCATGGCGTGTGCACTTGGTCTCTGCAACTTGACACAGGCAGGGTATGTGTATTAATTTTTGTTAATCTTGTTTATAAAGAACAAATCCACACAAGGGCCACAAAGTGATTTTGTGCATGAATGCAGAAGTGCATGAACTCAGTGTTAGTGTCAATATGCGGGTGATGGGACAGACTGGGTTAAATGCCAGGGAGAAAGATAATACAAGAATAATGTTGATCACTGAGAGAAAATGAAGCATGCAGAATGAGCTTCCTCTCCTGATGTCCAGTAGATATAGGGTCGCAGGACAATCTTGTGGGTCACAAGGCAGACTGGGTTGAAAGCCAATGAGAGTTGTGAATTCAAAAGTGAAAAAAAGAAATCCTTTAACCGGTCTAGAGTCATTATTTAGGAGTCCAGCAGCAATTTTTTTTTCTGAAGAGCAAGGCAAAACAGGCGGGGTTGCACACAGTAATCAGTCTGAGAGAAGACAAGATTCCTATTGGCAAAGATGAGAAACAGAATTAGCAGGGTTGATAGGGAGTCTGTGACCCTGAGTAAATCTCTCAGCATGCTTTAAAAACTGAGAGGTTTGCAGTGGGGATTGGTTCAATGCAACCAAGAGAAAATGTGGAGTGGAGTACAGACTGGAAGAGTTTGCCAATCTGGTTTGCTCATGGCAAAAGCACAAACATGTACATTATTGATTAAGACTATTTTCCACAAATTTATTAACTCAGGTTAAGCTCTAGGCCTTTTCATTTGCTGAGTATAAACCACCATTACAACACTTACGTACAGTACTCATTGCTATAAGCAAATACTGAAGCAAACTGAACACCCTGACTTAAAACATAGTCTTAACTACAGTATGAACAGAATCACACTAACTGTATACACAAACATGGAAAATGCACGCGCTACCCTGCCTCTAACTTGGTAATTTTGCTTCATTTCTTGACAGAATTGATAATATTCAGGTAAATTATTTGGTTTCCTGGCACATGCCTGACTTATAAATACAGTTCACATGCATTTTCATAGTGTTTAGGCTTACATTTAATCTAAATAATCCATTCCAGTACCAGTTTTGAATTTTTGGAGCCATTATTCTGCTTTAACACACAGTTTTGTCCAGTTTTACCTGTCTAGCTTAATTTGAGGTTATTTAAAGAATTCTAAGGTTGGCCTTCTTCTTTATCATTTTATTCACAGCGAAATGTACCAGTTCTGCTCGTAAAAACAACGCATGACACTATGACCACCATGCTAAACAGATGGTACTGTATAATGTTCTTTGAGTTGTTCTTTGAGTTGGATGTGTCATGAGCCAGCGAGATCAACCTAGCACCTCCAGCTCTTTAAACTCCACTCCAGTTTTTTTCCCAGCATGCCTACCTGTCACTAGCGCACACCTGAACCTGATCAATTAGTTATTCCCCTGGCGTTATAAGCATGCTAAAAGAACCATTCATCACCGCAGTATCTCACTCGTTTGCCACGCGTCTGTTCAGTAAAGTATTTTTCTGTTTACTCCAGCCTGTTATTGGCCCTGCCTGTTCCCCGTATTTCTTTATTGTCTTCGCCCTCTAGTACTTCTGCTCTTATCGGACTGACTAACATATATAACCTCTCACTTCGGATTAGGTATTTACAATTTGAATTCGTTCGCCCTCGCTGCTGGATTTCAGGATACTGACCCCCGCCTGGTAAAAATGACTCTTCCCATCTTCTTCCACTTCTCCTTCTCTGCAAGTCGGCTTTCGAGAGTTGAGAGTGCTCACGCTGCGTGCCAAACTCCGTTCTCAAAAAGAAAATCAAACCACTGCATTCCGCCTTCCATCCACTGCATGCTTAGCGGTAGCTTTGTCGCTTAGCTAGGTGGAGGAGTGGTGGTGATGGTGGTGGCTGTTCGGTGTCCTTAAACAGAACAGGAGGGAAACGAGCACCTAACACTTTGTCGAAAACTGCTGTCTCCCGAAACACCAGTGGCGGCAAGAATTGAACACCGGTCTCCTGAGGGTGCTGGTCTTCCACAGTGCTTCGTACCTAAAGAGACATACCTGGCAGTAGGTTCCCCGCTGCCGGCCTCTCTAAAAGGTGCACAAATTTTGACACTTCAGCTAGGTGGGTGTGTTAGATGGAGACTGCTGCTCCCCGAAACACCATTGGTGGTAGAGATTGAACCACGGCCTCCTGCCAGTGCTCAGTTCTCAGTAGGTCAGTCTGGCATGCCTGCAAAGCCCTTGTGTGCAGATCAGCACCAGGCTAACCCGCTGCCTGAAAAATCCCCTCTCACCAACAAAGATGTTAGTCTATACGCTTGGTGGGGAGTGGGGACTTTTCCCGGGAGAATGAGCTCCCAGGAGAGGGATAGCCCACAAGCCCCCATCTCTCTAATCTGGGACATCATCATAAAGGACTGCGCTTTCATCAATGACATTGGAAAAAATCAATGTCAATAGCACAAAAACACAGGACAAATACGGCTTATTCCATGAAAGAGTTAACTCATGGCGGTCACCAGGAAGGGGAGGAGCAATCTTTGAGGCCCCCTTTTCCGGCTACCCGACAGGCACCGGTCGTCTGACCTTGAGCGTTTGGGGGATTTATTTTATTTATTTATTTTTACGGTGAAACGAGGTGTACGCTTTAGACCGCGCGGTACCACCGCTAACAACAACTAACACACTGGCTCATCTTCAGAGGAGCGCTCTGAAGTGATAGTTTTCATCTCCGCGGAAGCAAGACAAAAAGTTCTCCCCCCCTTCACAAGAAGTGCCGAAGCGCGCTTGAGAAGTGGAAGATAAAGGCTCATGATCCAAAGGCTCAAGAGAAAAGGAATATTCTGTCTCGTGCGCTTCCGCCAGCTATGCGCTAGCTTTGACACACACGTGCTTCACAACTTAAAATTGAATTTAACTGCTAATTCAAAAGATTTTGGAACGTACCCAATGCTAAGTGAAGAATTAATTATTCCTAACAGGGGTTCTGTTATTTATGTTTGAGAAAATGTGTCAGTATAGGATCTAATATACAGGTTGTTGAATTTGCAGAAGATGTGAGTGAAATTAGTTCATTCTCTTCAAGGGGAGTAAAGTATTCTAGGTTCCGATCTGACATGGTTTGTTTAACATCTGTATTAATTACATTGCCCAGTTTCAAAGCCTCAATTTTATGCCTAATATTTACAATTTTATTATTGAAAAGGTTAATGAAGTCCTCACTATTGCACAATGTTGTTGTGGAGATTTCTGCAGTGGTCTTATTTCTGGTTAATTTGGCTACGGTACTAAATAATTAATTTTATATAATTATTTTCTATAAGAGTAGAGTGCTTCATTGATCTAGCTACACTAAGAGCTTTTCGATAGTTTAGGATGATCTCCTTCCATGCTATTTGAAATACTAACAATTTATTTTGACGCCATTTACGTTTTAATTTCCAAATGGTGTTTTAAAGTGCGCATGTGATCGCTATACCAGGGAGCGAGCTTCTTATCTCTAATAATTTTTCTTTTAACTGGAGCTACACTATAAGGTATAACGGATTGTCAGTCACCTGATCGAGTTCTGTGGGGTCAGGCAGCGATCCAATCAAAGTTGGTAACTCTGGGAGATTATTGATAAAGCTCTGTGTGGTAGTTGATGTGAATGTACATTTAATATGGTAGCGCGGAGCTGTGCCTACATTATTACTATGACACCCTTAAATTGAGACAGAAGTTGTGATCTGAGATAACTTTAGACAGTGGAATTGTGAATAAATTTCTTATACCTAATCTGAAAAATATTATTAAATTTAAAGTGTGACTCGCTTTATGAGTGGGTCCTACTACACACTGATTTACCCCTACTGAGTCCAGCATGGACATAAATGCTTTCTTATTGATTCTCAAAATGAATATTATAATCTCCAACAATCAATGCTTTGTTTAACAGAAATGACTAGGTTTGAGAAGAAATTCAGAGTACGGCCCTGGGGATCTGTAAATGATGATTAGCGGAATCAACTGAGCAGACTTTGTAGCTATACTTGTTATGTTACTATAGAGAACTCTATAATGCATTAAATTTGTGTCCATGTTTTTGTACGATAGTCAGATTATCATAGTAAATAACTGTGACGCCTCCTTCTCTACCAGTTAGCCAAGGCTGGTGTATGTAGCTTTATCCAGGAGGACGAGCTTCATTTAAAGCTACATACTCGCCCTGTTTAATACAAGTTTCTATTAAACAAAGTATATCCAACTCCTGATCCGTGATAATTCCATTAACAATAACTGCTTTAGATGCGAGAGATTTAATATTTAACAGTCCTAGCTTCAGATCAGAGGTGCTGGCTGCGCATTCAGTGTGATCCGAGTTTGTGGTATCTATGTTAATTAAATTACTAAAACAGATTTTCTGAGTCTTTCTATATTTTTATATTATATATCATTAAAAACCACTATTCTCTGCCACTGCCTTCGACTTCCTGCAGGGGCCCAAATCTTCACAGAGTTGGACCTTCGGAGCACCTACCACCTATTTAGGATGAGAGAGGGGGACAAGTGGAAGATCGCCTTTAACACACCCTCTGGTCACTATGAGTATCTAGTTATTCCTTTTTGGGCTAGCAAACACCCCAGGAGTCTTCCAGGCACTGGTCAATGACATCCTTAGGGACTTCATAAACGTCTTTGCCTTTGTTTACCTGGATGATATACTCATCTTCTCCCGTTTCTTAAAAGAACATGCAATACATGTCTGCCAGGTACTTCAGCGACTTCTTGAAAATTGGCTCTTCATCAAAGTCGAGAAGTTTTACCGCAGTACAGTTTCATTTATGGGTTTCATCATTGCCCCATCAAGAATCCAGATGGATCCCGCCAAGCTTTGAGCAGTGACTGACTGGCCCATTCCAATTACCCGAATTGACCTTCAGCGTTTCCAGGGTTACGCTAATTTTTACAGACTGTGACTATAGCTCGGTAGCCGCTCCACTCACCTGTTTGACCTCAGTTAAGACTCCATTTTCCTGGACTGAGCAGGCAGCCAGGGCATTTTGCAAACTAAAGAAAAGGTTTTCCTCTGCCCCAATTTTTTAACAGCCTGACCCTTCCTTTAAGTTCGTAGTCGAGATGGACGCTTTAGACTCTAGATTAGGGGCGAAACTATTACAGAGGTCACCAAAGGACAACAAGCTGATCTATTCTACTTTTTCTGTCACCGATTCTCGTCCGCAGAAAGGAATTACAACATCGGCGATCGGGAGCTATTGGCGGTGAAATTTGCCCTGGAGGAGTGGAGGCACTGGCTAGAGGAGACTGGTCTGGATAGACCATAAGAACCTGGAGTATCTTAGGACAGTCCCCCAGGCTCCAAGAACACTAAACCAGACGCGCTTTCTTGCTAGTTCTCCTCAACCCAGGATCAAGCGCCCAAGGCCACCATCCTGCCTGCTCAATGCCTTGTGGGAACAGCATCTCGTCGAATCACGAGTCAAGATGGCACTCAACCAAGAACCTAGCCCCCCAGAGACGCCTACAGGCAAACTCTTTGTCCCGGTAACAAAACGACCCTACGTCCTGGAATAAGGGCATGGCTTGAGGAGGTCACGCACCTTAACCCTTGTCCAGCAGCGTTTCTGGTGGCCCACCATGAGGGAAAACACCCGCCACTCATGAGTGCCTGCGATGTCTGTGCTAGAAATAAGACCAGCAATAAGCCGCCTGCTGGTCACCTTAGACATTTTCCTGTTTCGCACAGACCCTGGTCCCATATAGCCCTTGATTTCGTCACTAGATCCCTAATTCCGAAGGTCACACCTGCGTCCTCACAGTAGTAGACCGCTTTTCCAAGGCGGCTCACTTAGTTTCTCCGCCTAGTCTCCCCACTGCCAAGGAGGCTGCAGAGCTGCTAATCACCCACGTTTTCCGGCTTCACAGGCTTCCAACAGGCATCGTGTAAGACCGCAAACCCCAGTTTGCTGTGCGATTCTAGACAGCATTCTGTACATTGATCAGCGCAACACCCAGCTTATCTTTGCATTATCATCCCCAGACTAACGGCCAGACAGAGCAGGCCAACCAGGACCTGGAGACGCCATTTGATGAATGACCGCAAAGGAGTCCCATTCCTGGAGCCGGTGCTTTCGTGGATTGAATACGACCCCACAACACTTTACCCACAGCAGCCACAAGCCTCTCTCCCTTTCAGTGCTGCCTCAGATACTAGCCTCCCCTGTTCCCTCTGCAGGAGGAGGAGGATTTAGTCCCTTCCACCCAAGCCTTCATTTGTCGAGGTCGGAGAACGTGGCCTGTCTTGTCGTTCAAACTGTAAGCTGACTGGCGCCGCTCCAGGGCACTACCGTATCAAGTAGGCTGAAGGGTCATGTTATCTGCTCAGAATATCCCCCTCAAGACTGTCTCCTGCAAACTGTCCTCCAGGTTCCTTGGCCTGTTCACAATTATAAAAGTCATTAACCCCTGCACCGTCAGACTTCGTTTTCCTTCCGCCATGCGCTGGATAAACTCCTGCTTTCACATCTCCCAGATCAAACTTTGCCCACTAAAAGACTCATCTCCCAAAACTGTCAATGGTGGTGAGGCGTTTACTGTATGCAGTCTCTTGAAGGTGCAACAGCAAGACTGAGGTCTCCAGTACCTAGTAGACTGGGAGGGCTCAAGTCTAGGGGAAGGAAGCTGGATTCCTTCCAGATTCATTCTGGATCCCTCCTTCATGGATGACTTCCACCGTCAACATCCTAACGCCCCAGAAAGAACGCCAGGTGACGAACGTTGAAGACGGGGTACTGTCATGAGCAAGCAAGATCAACCTAGCACCTCCAGATCTTTAGACTCCAGTCCAGTTCTTCTTTCAGAACGATCTATCTCAATCGTGTGCCTTGCATCTGTTCAGTCAAGTATTTTTCTGTTTACCTCAGCCTGTTATCGACCCTGCCTGTTCCCTGGATTTCTCTCTTGTCTTCGCCTTTGTACTTCTGCTGTTATCGGACTGACTAATGTGTATGACCTCGCAAGCTCTCAGGACTTCGGATTAAGTACTTACGATTTGGATTTGTTTGCCCTCGCTGCTGGATTTCCGGATACTGACCACCGCCTGGTTAAAACTCTTATCCTGCGCTTCTCCTTCTCCGCAAGTCGGCTTTCATCATGCGATACGAGGACTGCCGTGTTCACGGACCATGGGAGAGCGCTCGCGCTGCGAGCCGACCTCTGTTCTCACTGAGAAAATCAAACTGCTCTATTCCGCCTTCCATCCACTGTGTTGTAAGCAGTTTAACTGCAAGAAACGCTCACAAAAACCCGAGAGGATTCCCCGCGTTTGGCTTCCGAGATTGTGGAGATTCCCTTGCGTCATAGCCCGTCTCCGCTCTCATCACTAGAGGCTTCCCCACTCTCTCAGTCACTAAACACGCACATCCACTGCTTCTCTCCTCTACTTCTGCTGTTTCTGCCTTCATAGCTTCAAGCAGTGGATGTGCGCTCTCCCATGGTCCGTGAACACGGCAGTCCTCGTATCGCATGATGAAAGCCGACTTGCGGAGAAGGATCCAAGATGGCGCCGGTGAGGTCGGCTGCCGTCACGACTGCTCCGACCACCTTTTCTTTGTTTTTGTTTTTTAAGTTAGTTTACAGCGTTTTAAAACCGGCAAAATTACCACCATGGGGTACATTAGTTATAAAAGAGACACTCTTGTTTCTATTGGTATACAATGTACTCACAATTTGACGTTTTTAACTCCGGATCCGAGCTGGCCGAGTGAGATCCTGAGGGACAACAAAGGACGCGACGCGAAGCGGCGGCCCCGAGGGAAATGAGCCGGCGTCAGGAACAGGCTGAGAGCTCGTGCACACCGCACACCTCTGCCTAGCATCCTGCTCGCCAACGTCCAGTCACTGGAAAATAAGCTCGATGACCTCAGGGCCAGGATAAAGTTCCAGAGAGACATTCGGGACTGCAATCTCCTCTGTTTCACTGAGACATGGCTGAACCCAGCGGTGCCGGACCACGCCATCCAGCCGGCCGAGTTCTTCTCGGTTCACCGCATGGACAGGACGCGGGACTCGGGGAAGTCAAGGGGAGGCGGCGTGTGTTTAATGGTGAACAGCAGCTGGTGCAACAGCGCGAGCGTTGTTCCTCTCACACGCTCCTGCACACCAAACCTGGAACTACTGTCCATCATGTGTCGTCCTTTTTACCTTCCTCGGGAGTTTACATCGGTCATAATCAGCGCCGTTTATATTCCACCACAAGCGGACACGGACACTGCCTTATGTGAGCTGCATGAGGCACTCACACAGCAACAAACACAACACCGGGACGCGCAGCGCCGAACTTTTATCAGCACATCACCTGCCCCACCAGGGGCGAAAGGACACTGGACCACTGCTACACAACGGTCAAGGACGGCTACAAGGCACAATCTTGTCCACCGTTTGGTAAATCCGACCACGCCGCCATCTTCCTCATGCCAAAATACAAACAAAGGCTGAAACAGGAAGTTCCGGTTCAGAGGGAGGTCGCGTGCTGGACGGACCAATCGGTGGCCGCGTTACAGGGCGCACTCGATGACGCAGACTGGGACATGTTCAGAAACAGCTCCGATGGTGACGTCAGCGTGTTTACGGAAGCGGTTGTGGGATTCATCGGGAAACTAGCGGACGATACCGTAGAAAAAAAGACTATTAAAAAGTTTCCCAACCAGAAGCCGTGGGTGGATAAAACCATCCGCGACGCTCTGAAATCTCGCACCGCTGCCTACAACACGGGACTCGCGTCGGGGGACATGGAACCATATAAGGCTGCGTCATACAGCGTCCGGAAGGCGGTGAAAGAGGCGAAGCAGCGCTACGGGAGAAAACTAGAGTCACAACTCCAACAGAGTGACTCTAGGAGCCTGTGGCAGGGATTAAGAACAATAACGGATTATAAAGCACCAACATCCGGTATGATAAACGCAGACGTGTCTCTGGCAGACGAGCTGATCACTTTCTATGCTCGCTTCGAGGCTGCAGCTAAAGACGCTAGCGATGCTAATGCTAGCGGCGCTCACGGCTGCAGACAGGAAGTCACTGCCAGCACCGGAAGCGCGTTCATCATCTCAGAGCATGACGTGAGGAGAGCCTTCAAGAGAGTGAACACCAGGAAAGCAGCAGGACCAGACGGCATCTCAGGCCGTATTCTCAGAGCCTGCGCAAACCAGCTAGCACCTGTGTTCACTGAGATATTCAACATCTCTTTATCTCAGTCGGTGATCCCCACATGCTTCAAAGAGTCCATCATTGTTCCTGTCCCAAAGAAACCTCATCCTGCTTCCCTCAATGATTATCGCCCTGTAGCCCTCACTTCAGTAGTGATGAAGTGCTTTGAACGCCTGGTCAGAGACTTCATCATCTCTTCACTACCAGACACACTAGACCCACTACAGTTCGCTTATCGTACAAACCGTTCCACGGACGATGCAATCTCTCATCTCCTCCATACATCTCTCACTCACCTGGACACTCGGAGGGGGAATTATGTGAAAATGCTCTTCATCGACTACAGTTCTGCATTTAATACCATAATTCCCTCCACACTTACCACCAAGCTGGAGCACCTGGGACTCAGCTCATCAATGTGTCAGTGGATCTCCAATTTTCTAACTGGCAGACCACAGGCAGTAAGGATGGGCGGACATGTCTCAGCCTCCCTCACTCTCAGCACTGGAGCCCCCCAGGGTTGTGTTCTGAGCCCCCTGCTGTACTCTCTGTACACCCACGACTGCGTGGCCACTACCAGCTCCACCACCATCATCAAGTTCGCTGACGACACTGTTGTGGTGGGCCTGATCACGAACAACGATGAGACGGCCTACCTGGAGGAGGTTGGAAATCTGGAGAACTGGTGCCAGAGAAACAATCTCCTCCTGAACGTCAGTAAGACAAAGGAGCTGATAGTGGACTTCAGTACAAAGCAGGTGAGGAACTACCAGACCCCCGTCATCAACAGGAGCCCAGTGGAGAAAGTGGACAGCTTCAGATACCTCGGTGTTCACATCACGCAGGACCTGGCATGGTCCTGTCACATCAACACCGTGGTAAAAAAGGCCCGGCAGCGTCTCTACCACCTCAGACGCTTGAGAGACTTTAGACTGCCCTCCAAGGTGCTCAGGAATTTCTAATCCTGCACCATAGAGAGCATCCTGACGGGAAATATCACGACCTGGTTCGGGAACAGCACCATGCAGGACAGACGAGCTCTACAGAGGGTGGTGCGATCAGCTGAGCGCATCATCCGCATCGAGCTCCCTGACCTGCACTCAATCTACAGCAAGCGGTGCTTGACCAAGGCCAGGAAGATCGTGAAGGACCTCAGTCACCCCAATAACGGACTGTTTACTCTGTTGCGGTCTGGGAAGCGATTCCGCTCCTTGAAGGCCAACACAGAGAGACTGAGGAGGAGCTTCTTCCCGCAGGCGATAAGGTCTCTCAACCACAACCACACCACTATGCAGAACTAACAATCTTTTCATCTTTTTCATAATTGATCAAATCCATCAATCTTCTTACATCCATGAACACTATGGACAATTACATGCTCACCTTCCTTCATATATACACTACATGTCGTACGTTTACATCCTGGACCATTGCACAAAGACACTTTAATAACTTTGCACACCTACCTTCACAACTACACTACATTTTACAGTTTTACGTTTTCATCCTGGACCAGTGCACAAAGACACTTTAATAACCTCTGCACAAAGTCACTTTGTTCTATGCATATTTGCACACACAGCACAGTATATTTCAATTTGTACAGTAGATTTCTATTTTTGCACATCATATTTCTATTTCTATTTTTATTTTTAGTTCTATTTTTTTCCTAGCACATTTCTATTTGAATTTTTATTTTTAGTTCTATTTTTCCTAGTTTAATTTAATTTTTTTATTTAATTTCTATCGTATTTCTTTTATTCATATTTATTTCTTATTTGTAAACTTTAATTCTCTTCTAGGGTCAATGGCAGCCGTATAATGCATTTCACTATATTTCGTACTGGATATATTTCGTGTATGTTTGTGTATGTGACAAATAAAATTTGAATTTGAATAGACCCCTGTGTTTTTTTTAACAAGGTCTGAACATCACAGTTTGTCTGCTATGGGTTCACTCCCTTTTTAGCTCCCCCGTAACAGGATGCCAAAACTTTCTGTCTCCAAACATACAGTGTCTTGCAAAAGTGTTCATACCCATTTAAATTTTCCATATTTTGTCACTTACAACCACAAACATAAATGTATTTTATTGGAATTTTATGTGATAGACCTTTTGCACATAATGGTGAAGTGGAAAAAAAATGGTTTATTTTAGTTGGTTCATGTTTGTATCCAGACCCCCTAAGTCAATACATTGTAGAACCTCTGTTAGCTGCTATTATAGCTTATTATAGCTAAGTCTTTCAGGGTATGTTCCTACCAGCTACATGTCTAGAGATTTTTTTTTCTATTGTATTTCTTTTTTATTCATATTTATTTCTTATAAATAAGCTTTCACTTTTAAGGTCACTGGCAGTCGTGTAAGCATTTCACTGCATACTGTGTATGACTGTGTATGTGACAAATAAAATTTGAATTTGAGATTTAATTTTTTGCCAATTCTTTTATGCAATATAGCTCAAGCTCAGTCAGATTGGATGCAGAGCATTTGTGAATAGCAACAGTCTTGATAAAGATATCTTAAGTTGGACTTTGACTGAGCCATTCTAACACATAAATATGCTTTGATCTAAACCAACCACTATGTTCTAGGGTTGTCCTGTTGCAGGGTAAACTTCTGGCCCAGTCTCAAGTCTTTTGCATACTCTACCAGGTTTTCTTTTGTGATTGCCCTATATATGGCTCCATCCATCTTCCAATTAACTCTGACCAGCTTCCCTGTTTCTTTTGAAAAAAAAAGCACCCAACAACATGATGCTGCCATCAGAATGTTTGTGTTTGTTTTCTACCACAAATAGCATTTTGCATTTAGGCTGAAAAGTTAAATTTTGGTCTTATCTGACCAAAACATTTTTTTATATGGCTTGTAACAAAATGCACATGGGACTTTTTATGACTTTCTTTCAACAATGGCTTTCTTCTTGCCACACTTTCATAAAGGCCATCTAACAATTGTCCTGGTTGACAATTTAACAGCTCAGTTTGTCCCACCTGAGCTGCGGATCTCTGCAGCTCCTCCAGAGTTACCATGGGCCTCTTGGCTGGCAAGACGGCTATGTCTTGTTAGGTTTGCAGTTGTGTCATACTCGTTTCATTCTTGAATGATAGATTAAAAAGTGCTCCATGAGCTGTTCATAGTTTCTTAAATAATTTTATAGCTTACTATATATATTATACAATATATTATACTTTTTTTAGCTTACTGATTTTATAACATAATCCTGCTTTAAACTTTTTCTCAACTTTATCCCTTACCTGTCCTGACCTGTGTTCCTTGGACATCATGGTGCACTAATGTTATTAAACAAACCTCTGAGGGTTTTACAGAATAGTGTTATTTAAACTGAGATTAAATTACACAAGTGGACTTAACTACTGAGGTGATTTCTGAAGGCAGTTGATATTAGAGTAAAAAGGGGTGAAGAGAAACGTAGAAAAGTAAAATTATCAGACAAAGATAATTTAAGATTAACTAATGAAAGCAGGGTATTGCTTTGATATTAATTTTTATGATGAATCTATGCAAACTTCCGACAGCAAGGGTAGCTGCCAGTCACAGTGACATAATATTGTGTTTACTAAAAATGATTTTATGTTATATCACTTCCATTCCTGGAACTTACTCACCGGCTGAGGGAATTTCAGACTGTCAACAAACATTTATCTGGTTATCCCTTGTTCATAGAACCATGCACCATCTTTCTGTTATACAGTACTGCCCTTGATGATGAAGAAACAATCCTCATATATCGTAGGGGCTGAGAACATAAGGGCTAAGAACCCAACCTGTGGGTGACAACATCTGTCATATTGTTTGCTTAGATATAAGAGCACCTGTACCTTGCACTAATACAATTAATTAAATAAATATCAATATAGATTGAATTCTGCCATGCGGTCCATAATAAACACAAGCAGGGTGCTTCTACAAATACCATAACTTCATTTGTGGAATATTTCACCTGGTTCACAAATTTGGGTCAAATAACCTTAGGCAGCGAAATAGGTTTTACCTAAAATCAGCTTGGAATTAACCATCAGTAAGAGAAACAGATGGATTCCCAAATGCCATTATTCATTGCAGCCTTGTGTGAATGATGAAGTGGGACCATTGGCATAGATAGATGGATAGATGGATAGATAGATGGATAGATAGATGGATGGATGGATGGATAGATGGATAGATAGATGGATACAGTACATAGATACTTTATTAATCCAAAAGGGAATTCTAGACTAGAATGGAAAAACTGCTACTGAATAGGCTGCCACTTGCATCGGCGCCAACATGTCTTGTCTTCTGATATTTTTTAGTGTACGTACATAGCTGTAAGTAACAAATATACTTGCATGATTGAAATCAAATAAATTTTAATATTACACAAAGATAGCCAGAAACTAAAAAAAAAAAAAAAAAATGATAGTTTTATTTATTAAGGTAAAAAGTTTATTTAAAACCTCCTTGATCCTATGTGAAAAAGTAATCTGTGACCTCAAGCGCATTTGGGTTATTTGCTATGCAATAATATAAAACACACCAGTAAGTCCACCTCTAAATGGCTAAAAAAAAAAAAAAAAAAAGGTTTTGATGTTGCTTAATTCAGGTCCGGACTTCTACTGTGACTCAATTTTAAATTAGACAAGTAGGTTTAGATATCTTTCTTTATCCACATTTAAAAACAGTTTTTGGGTCATCTTTTGTAATATATTTTTTTAAAATGATCTTTTACGTGTGACAAATATGGAAAAAAATAAGCCACATAGGTGGGAGGAAGGAGGGCGAATATTTTTTCACAGCACTGTGTAATAGGGTGTTGAACTTATCTGTTGTAGATATTGAGTTGCCTTCTCTCTTTAAACAGCCCAGGAATGTGGCAAAAGATCTACTGTGAAGTGTTTTGTTGTTTTAAATAGAAATTATAATGACCAGAACATTATAATCACTGAACAATTAAACAATCTTTGACTTCATAACTCTATCACTCCATCACAAGCCACTTTAAATAAATCACTTTTAAGCATAGTTGCGCTGCACAAGACACTTTGAATATGTGGATTGCACAATACTGGACATTTTCTTTAAACCATTTTATCTAACTTCATCCACACAAAAATGACATAAATCTATACCTACTTTGTACAGCTGTTTCTTTTGTTCTATATTTCTTCATATATTTTCTATATTGTGTATTTTTGTTGTACAGGTATTTTATTTTAATTTTAATTTTATATTTTATTCTTTCCTAGTTCAATTTACCTTTTATTTTATTTTTTATATTTATTTCTTATTCATAGTCTTTTATTTTAGGGTCACAGGCAGTTGTCTAAGCATTTCACTGTATATCGTACTGTGTATGACTGTATGTGACAAATAAAATTTGAATTTTTGAATTTCTCAGCTCTCGGGTTTCCGGTTGCCCCCTCCTTTGATGTGGTTTGTATACTATTTATCTATACACAATATTACTTTGTTTATTGTTTACAATAAGAAAGGGTTAGGGTGGATTTACACAACATGTTATAGGACATAGTTTATTACACAATAAGCAACACGTTGCTGTGGTTTACTGACCAAGACACGCCAACTAATTCTCAGAAATCTCTCAGAAACAGAAACATCTTTTATTCACGCTAAGTCAAGCAAGTATGATATAAATCATCAGTTTCCTATGTACACATATTTTTATTTGCATTTAAACAACCTAAATACCCCAAACCCAAAAGCTTATCAAGCTGTAAATAATATTTGAATGAAACAGAATCACTTTATAATTTTGCAGCAGGATTTTCCACTGATATGTTCTGACAGGTAAATTAAAAGCATGTACTGCTTTCTTAGTCAGTCTACATTGTTCAGGTGGTCACTTTCCTGGTACACTTTAGATATGATATACACCCTGATCCGTAGGAGGCTGTGGGTCGTTGGGTCTTCGTGTATCAGACTTCTTTGTATAGCACATCCAATGGATGCTTGATCAAATTGGGATCTAGGTAGTTTGAAGACTGGGTAGACGACTGCAATGGGCTTTTTACCTGCAGGGGCCCATCTCCACACACATACATCGCCATTAAAGTTTCTGTACTTTGTTAAAATTTTCCTCTCTAACACAGTTTCTAACACTGTTTTAAAAAAACAACATAAAAGTCAAAATTTTTTGACTATCAAATATAGTTACATTTAAAAAGCAATTTTAATCAGCCCTATTTTCACATATGCAAACACATACTGTCTGTGGTGAATTATGGAGCAGACTTTCCATTCATTTTATTTCTCTAACTCTCTAATTTTGAGATGTATCTGCTACTCATGCTCTATAAAGCCTTCATAACGGCTCTAATCTGAGTTGCTGTTTGTTAATTGGTGATTTCTGAGGCTGGTGACTCTAAATGAACTTCTCTTCTGCAGCAGAGGACAGTTTTGGTCTTGTTTTCCTGGGAAGGCCAGTTTTAATATTGTGCTTGATGGGTTTTACAAATGACACAATACTGTTCTTGCAAGAACTATTCCAGAAAGGCTGACCTTCGTGTCTTAAAATAGCAACTGACTGTTGTTGTTGTTGTTGTTGTTGTTGTTGTTGTTACATAGTTACCTAATTTAATATGTATAATTTAAATATGTTTAATTTAAGTTTTAAAATCCCGAGTATTGTTGTAGAATGTAGAAAATAAGTCACTAAACAAAAAGAAAGAAAGCTGCAAGTGATCCTAAACTTTTGGATTACAGCACAGTGAAGCCATATTTTCCCCCTCATATTCCATAAGGAAGCTATGGTCTAAAAGCAGGGACCAACAGTAACAGAGGTTTGAACCTCTGATCTTCCAATCAATAACCCAGCATCTTAACGGTTTGAACCATCACTTGCCTATGTGTAAGACGCCCATATGCATAAAGAAAATAACAAAATTAACATGTTTAATTTACCTATTTGGAAATGACATAGATTACTTAAAAAAAAAAACTTTTGAAGTAATTGAGATTAAGATGCACAAAAAAATTTTGCACTGAGACTGACTAGTTCAGTCCTGAAAATGGTCAAACCTGCAGAGGGATTCTAGCATTGAAACGCTATAGTAAACACAAGCTCTGTGTTAATTTGTTTGTTGATTTATCTTTTACAGAGCACACAGCATTTGCCCCCCTGCTCATTTCTTTGTGATATAAATAGGACATAAAAACTTAAATATATTTATTATCTTTGTATCTTTTTTAGGGTTTTACATTCAGTATATGAACTATAAATGGCATTGGTTAAAAAAAAATAAATAAATAAAATAAAAAGATTGGCCCTCATACGGCTCCAGAAGAGAATGATGTTACTCAAATACAAACTGGTCACGGGTGTGCCAGAGAAAAAACCCGGCACCCCAAGAAGAGGATGGATTCAATGTGTATAATGTTTCTATGTAAACACAGTTTGTTATTTGTGCAATAGAGTAAATGTGGGTGGCTTTCTTAGAATACTATTCAAAGATCCCAGATAACAGCCAGGATGTTTATATAAACTATTTGCACTGTACACACTATCATTTTTTCGCCACTAGCAAAAAAAGAAGAAGAAGAAGCGGTAGGATTTACAGAGCGATAATAATAATGGTAAAAAACAATATTGGTCATAAATTTTCAGATAAGCAGATGTACATATGAACTTAAATAAAAAACTGATTTGACATAAATAAGTAAATGTATCTAGAATAGTTAAAACCCATAGCCTGGCTTACACAGCATGAAACTGAACATGCCAAATTACTATGGAACGGTCAGTGCACCGCACTGATCATAGAATTCTATCTTGTCCATGCTTTTGGCAACTGTTGGTGTAACTGCATGTTAAAGTCTTTCTCTGTTCAACACTTTTTTTTTCTTGGTCAGGATATTTTATATCATCTAAATGAACTGCATCTTCAGTCAAGTCATAATTATCAATAGGACACAGAAATATTTCCAGATAAACTGTTAGCTACTTATGATCTCAGCTGATAATGGTAACCAGCTAATTAAATAATAATAATAATAATAATAATAATAATTATTATTATTATTATTATTATTATTATTATTATTATTATTATTATTATTACTTTATTGGGGGGAAATTTATTTTAACAAACTTGCTAACATCTAAGACCACATAAGCTCATTAATTGATCTTTATAGGCAAAATATAATATAGTATATAGTAAATTGTGGGAATGATTTTGGGACAGTTTCTTACTGTGTTAAATTGCCAAATTTCATGTTATTCAGAGTGTTTGTAATTTAATTACAAGACCCGAAGCCTTTTGTGAGAAGAATTAACTGGAAAAAAGGTTAGTTAATGTATCCAGCTATTATTATCTTCTTTTTTTATTTATAATTGTTGAAAGCACATAAGCTTACAGTAATAAGGTGACAAAGCAGGGCAAATTTTTAAAGAACCAGATGACAGCATGAGTGCAAAACATTGATTTTATTAGGAAGTGCCATTGTTTACATTTTTATTTGACTTGTCTTGGTTTTTAAGTGACAGCAAGTTTTTTTTTTATAGATTGTACAAAAAACAAGCATGATATCATAAAATTGTAATGTACAGTAGCATTCCCCACACCATCAGCCCAAACTTGTATTTATTTATTCATTTATTTATTTGTTACATAAAAAAAGTTTACTGAATGGTCATGTTTTATTTACTTTCGCTATAAAATTTGTGTTGTGCAACTACTGTCTAAAACACTTTATTATTCATTATATAAACATTTAATGTAAAAATAAACATATATACATATAATTTGTGTGTACTACCCCCTCTTTCTCTAGATTTTGTTACAATTTAAAAGTTTTATTAAATATGTCAAAGTTCATAGGTGTTTGTGTTTTCTTCTTTTACAAATCAAAGTTGAAGCCCTCATTGTCACTGCCATGCCTGGAGGGGTGTTCATGCACTTTCTCATTGTGGAAGCAGTGAGCACAGTGTGGTGTGTTCACAGGCATTACTTTAGCGAAGTTGGAGAAGTCCACTCGATATTTTCCTGCTTTGCTGCGGGAGATGATGGGGAGAAATTGGTGGCCCCACATGATTTCCTTAGGGATGTAGGAAGTCCTTACTTGGCAAGAGAAGCTGGTATATTCAGCAACACTGTCCATAAAGACCACAAGCTCAAAGTCTTGGTTCTGAAGCGTGTCCACTGCCATATCATAGAATGGACTGTTTTTGTCTATCACATGGTAGAGGTTCAATGGAGAGATGAAGAAGAGGTTTTCTTTCCCAGTTTCTACACAGAATTCAACACTGACCTGATCCATGATGATGGTTTCTCCTTCAGGGGTGGTTGTTGTCTTAATAAGCTTGCCATATACTTGGGTTTCAATCATCAATGATTTGCGCAGATTAGCCACTCGTATCTGTAGACACAGAGTATCTTGTCTAGGGCAGATGACAGCCATCTTACTGAAAATGATTCCTTTAGCTCGTCTCTTGGGCAACGCAATTTTGGCCATTACTACCCCACCCCAAAAGCAGGGAATAATAGCACCTAGAATAACTTGGAAAACATACACAGCAACGGCACCTTGGCAGTTTGTGGTAAGGGCTCGGTAGCCGTAAGCAATAAATGTCTGTGTCTCTAGTGAGAACAGAAAGGCAGTGGTAAGGTCATAGAGGTTAGTCACACAAAAACTGTGGTTGGCTGGTGGGTACTGCCACCACAAGTCACCATTTGTACGACCGACCCAGTACCACAAAAGTGAATATATAAACCAGGTAAAAAGGAATGAAGCTGAAAAAAAGAACATAAGAAATGTCCAGCGGATCTCCACTAAAGTCGTCCAAATATCTACCATGTAACTGATCCAGTTTTGGTATCTTACATTGGAAAACTCAATGTTGCAATGGCCTTCTTTGGTCACCAGGCGGTTTCGGCGAATCTGCCACTCAGTCAGAAAGTCTATGAGTGCCTGTGCCATTTGGAAGACCAAGAGCACTCTGTACATAAAAGAAAAAAAATACGATAACTTGGAAAAGGTGCAGGTTCAGAAATATTTGTTCATTTTAAACTAAAATTGTTATTATGTTCACAGTGAAGTTCTTGATTAAACATCATCTTTTAAATTAGATAACCAAACAATTATGCTGATATGCATTATCTTACAATTAACACAACAGTACATGGGTTAGGAAACTGAATATATTATTATTATAATATATTATAAAGAACTTACGGAGTTGACAAAAAAAGTCTAGAAAAAGTTTACAGCTGAAACAAGTGTACCGTATGGAACCTACCTGCTAAATAAATTTCTCTGGATATCCAATCAGAGTTTCAAACTGCAGGTAGCTGTATATGTATACTGCATTAAACTCTCACTCCCACTCTCTCGGTCTCTCACTTTCTCTGAAACCTTTTATCAACTCTGCATTTTTGCAGTGTACAGTATGTAGGCAGGGCTTAGCATCCTGTTTGGCCACATGTTTACCCGTAACCAGGTTCAGTTGTTTTCCACTAAATGTTCAACATAAATGTACACCACACACTGATGCAAATGGACATTTGTCTGTTGTATGGCCTTAGCCTGACCTCTTACATGCTATTATTTAATTAACAAACCTCTTTGTATAAAATGATGTCCTTGTGTATCTCTCCAGACGGATAGACAAGCGGACATCTATCTATCTATCTATCTATCTATCTATCTATCTATCTATCTATCTATCTATCTATCTATCTATCTATCTATCTATCTATCTGTCTGTCTATCTGTCTGTCTATCTATCTATCTGTCTGTCTGTCTGTCTGTCTGTCTGACATAGATATAGGTGTACAGTATATAATCATCATTTACAGTTAAGCACAGGATGTGAAACTGTATTAGTTTCCAATCAATTATTTACCTACATTTAGATGTGGGAAAGCCCTTACAATATGTCTGACAACACAGTTTTTTAATGAGCTGAAGTAATATTAAATTAAATTGAATTAAGTTAAATTAAATAAAATTCATTTACATTAACATCTGTATGTATGTCCCTTGTTTACAATAACTGAATCTACATGATGACCAAGATTACCAAACTTAATACTTTATGATGTATTTTTTAAATTATTCTTATTCTTATTCTTATTCTTAATACTATTATTATTATTATTATTATTATTATTATTATTATTATTATTGTTGTTGTTATTATTATTAATACTATTATTAATACTATTAATACTATTATTATTATTATTATTATTATTATATATTTTTTCCTGAAAGGGTTTAGGGCATCTCCTTTCAGTGTCAGTTGAGTGAAGATCTGTTGATTGACTGCGGTATTCTGAAACCCTCTGCTTGTTGTTCCTTTGCTGTGTTGGCATTTACCTCGGGTCATTGTCTTGCTGCATGATAAATTTCTTTCTAACTATCTTGGATGCACTTGTGTTTACATTTTCAGAATGTTTCTTAAGAATATATTCCAATATTATGGTGGCTAGTTACATTATCAATAAAGAAATAGTTTTTTTCCTCTAATCCCAAGCCCCAGCTCAGCTAAGGATTCAACACTTTGGTTTAGTGAATATCATATTAGTTTATAAATTTCAGCACCTTTTGATGTAATCAAATAAATATGAATAGATACAATATATTAATACTTGTATTTGGTAATATTCCATAACAGATTAAGACACTGTCCTGTCACCTAACTTACATAATATCCTGTGATATACTAAGAATTGTGATGATACTTTTCAGGCAGAATGGTTTGTGCAAATTCTTAGAAATTTTTAATTTGTTGGATGGTGTTGTGAAAACAGTACAGTCTGCAAGAACCCAACCCAATAAAATGCAAACCCTTTGAACTGTATCACAACAGTGAGACATCCTCTGGACATCCTCTCTCTAAGAATCAACTGACAGTTGTATACAGGTAAACATTACACACCAAAGTCAGGCTTACTAGTGAAAAAGTGTCAGACAAGAGCTAGGATATTTTGAAAAGAAGATAAGCAAGGGAAAAGAGATAAGGACTTATGAAAAAAAATCAAAGATATAGGAAATATATAAACAAATAGGACAAATATTTGAGGCTTGTGAATTGAAACTTTAGGTAAGTATTTTTATACTTTATTACTTTAGCGTAAAAAGAACACACTGATCGTAAAGTGTGGTTCTTGAAATATAGTCAGGAGGACTGCAATTTTGTTGCTATCCTGATGGAAATCACAAACTACCATTTTACCATCAAAGTTACTATACTTCTTATATATTTATTGTAAACATTTTCTTTAACATATTTATAATATGAAACTAATATTAAAATAGTTTGACTGTGTGCTTATAAAATAAAGTTTTTGAAATTTATTATTAACATGTTTTTTAGATCAAGGGGTGCACAGCTGGGAAAATTGCAAAAGAAGACCTTCGATTTGAATTTATGTTCCGCGTCCTAAGCTTTTAATTCAGGCTGCACTGAAAATGGCACGCTCTTTGCCACAGTTGCTCCTAGACTACCTGACTAAGCGCCGGATCCACAGAAACCGGTTGGTCACAAAGGATGGTCACTGCAACATCGCATATGGCAGTGTGACACACAGCCAATTTTTCATTTACTTTTTAGACTTCTGGACTACTTTAATGGAAATGCGCTGGCGTTACGTCCTCTTTCTCTTTGCAGCCGCCTATGTTCTTGGCTGGTTCATCTTTGGACTACTCTGGTACTGGGCTGCTTTTGCTAATGGTGACCTATACTGGCAAAACCCACCACCTGACCATAACCCTTGTGTAATTAATGTTTTTGATTTGACTGGTGCCTTCCTTCAGTCTATAGAAAGTCAGATGTCCATTGGTTTTGGTTATCGAATGATCACTACATATTGTCCAAGTACCATCACTATATTAACATTTCAGGTTGTCTTTGGGACGGTGATGATCTGCTTTTGGTGTGGGGTAATTATGACTAAAGTTGCCCGGGGAAAAAAAAGAGGCAAAACCATCAATTTTAGCAAGATTGCGGTTATTTCCTCTCATAAAGACAAACTCTGCTTGCAGATACGAGTTGCAAACATTCGCAAATCTCTAATGGTCGGGAGTCAGATCTATGGAAAACTTCTTCAAACAACTATCACACCTGAAGGTGAGACCATCATAATGGACCAGATCAAGATAGATTTCTTTGTAGATGCTGGAAAGGACAACCTCTTCTTTGTCTGTCCGTTGACTCTGTACCACATCATTGATGAATCAAGTCCATTTTTTCATATGACAGCACAAACCATTCAGCAGCAGGAGTTTGAGTTAGTGGTGTTTCTCGACGGCACTGCAGAGTCCACCAGCTCTTCCTGCCAGGTCAGAACGTCTTATCTTCCTAAGGAGATCTTGTGGGGCTATCAGTTCCTCCCTATCATCTCACGCAGCAAAGAGGGAAAGTATCATGTAGATTTCTCCAACTTTGCCAAAGTGGCTCCTGTAGAAACAGTACATTATGCCAGTCACTTTGCAGAGTCCTCAAATGGCTTCCATGGCTTATAATCCTCTCATGGAGACAGGTATGAGAAGACAAAAGTTAAAAAAACAGTTCAGTGCTACCTATGTGTAATGTATGCACGTTTTTAAGTATAGATTTACCCTTATTATAGGGATACTTCCTTCTTATGCCTATTACAGAAATATTAAGTAATTATGCTTTATCACCTTGTTAGTCAGAGATGTAGCTTCAACATACCAATTTTAGTTACCTTTATAATTAATAATGGTGTTTTCAGTGCAGCAGGTACCTTCACCATCTTACACATGCAGGGTACTTTTTTATCACTGTATTGTATCTGGCATATTATTAGTCATCAAGACATATTGTGATATTGATAATTAAACATACTAGTAGTGTATTATAATTTTTATGACAAAGTACAAAGTGACCTCCGTGAAGAACTCCAGTGTCCTGCACAGAGCTATGATCTGAACCCTATGTACTCATCCCCTTTGGGATGAACTGGAACACCAGGTGTACACTAACAATCCAGAATGTATAGTGGAAAGCCTTCAGAGAAGATTAGACTAAATGTAGAATGGGACATAATTCGACCAGCACATATGGGGTGATTGCTTTAATGTTAAGGATATTCATATTGTAAAGTGTAAAGCTTTAAAATATAAATCTTTATTCAATAGATTCAATAATACTTGCAATAATACTTGCTTTTACAAACTATCATATTGTTTGTTTAATGTTTAACCATGAGTAATTGTTTAAAAAAAATGTGTTACTAGCTGAATTTATGTGCATTACTCTATATAGATCTAATATGTATATAGAAAAAACTATCTGTAATAAAAAATGTATCACAGACTAGTTTTACACACAGTTTGTAATTTATTTGTGATCCTGTTTATAGGTTTTAGTCTGTGTAGCCAGAAGAGGGCGTAAAAGGCTAAGCAATGGAAACCTGGTAGACTTTGTGTCTCATTGCATCCACACACATTGTACAAACTGAAATCTATGTATAAGGATTAAATGCATGACCTGTTTATTGACTGTAGTTGAATGTTGGTTGTCTTACTGTGAAGCACTAAAAACTCTTTAAATGTAATATACTTTACGTATATTGTATATGTGTGCTATATACAGTACGTTAGAAATGTAGAACGTAATCTTACAAAATAATTTTGGAAAATGGATATAAATAACATGACTGCAAAAGTGAGGTGGAAAATCCTGCAAAGTGATGATGTTCTGTAAGGTGTCTATAAATGGGAGGTTGGGTGGTGCACCGTGGAATGCTCTTGTTTAAAAGTGCTGTTCTCTGACTCACATCATGACACTCAGAGTGACGCAGAGGCTTTCCAGTAAACAGGAAAATGTGTTCATGGCACAAGTAAACACACACAGACACATACACATACACATGGTCACGTACACACTTACATGTATACATGTATACATGGCTTAACTACAGTACATACAAAAGAAATTTGTATGTAATAACAAATCACATACATACAAAGGATTTTTTCATAATTTTATGTATTAAAAAGTAATAAAATAGTAAGTAAAAGTTTGTAAAAGAAAAAAATCCAATTCCATAGTTCCTGTTGTAAATTAACAGACAATAACTTGTAATTGTGTTATTGTCTGATAACTTACAACAGGAAATATGACAAATTTGTATTTTCGGTTATTTTCACTAAATAAATGATCCTCATTCTGCTTTCGAAAATAAAATAATAGGTAATTAAAAAAAAATACAGACTGTTTCCTCATTCCTCATTTGCATTTATAGGATGTAGAAATTTAGCTTATATTCCTGAACCAATCCACTACAAACATTCACTGGTAATATGTGTAATGCTGTAATGACGTCAATCAATCAATCAATCAATCAATCAATCAATCAGGCACATTTCGGTAGTTTAAAATGTAAAAACATTTATTTTTCATCACATTTATCTACATGACCCTTTTATAAAAGGTAATAATACATTGCAGGAACAACAAAAGTAAAAAAAAAAAGAATAATTGCAAAATTATATATATATATTTTATATAAATTCATATATTTAAAATTCAAAATACATTGCATATATGAAATAGCACAATTCCTTCATATTAGATAGTGATTTAAAAAGAATGGATTGGTTGGGTATTTATTTATTCATTTATTTAAACATCTAAAAAAAATTCAAGCATGGAAATATCAAACCTGTCTAGTTTTTGACCCTGCAATTATTTGTGAGGCACATTTAAACGGTGACTTTGGGATTCGAAGCTTTCTCAAGAAAAGTACTTTTATTTTGGCACTTACAGTATTACAGCTCTGGTCTGTAAAGCAAATGATTTTTTTACAAGGCATCTGTGGTATCATTAAAAAAAGAACAAAAAAACAAACAAACAAACAAACCAATAAATCAAATACTTTTACCTTATCACAAGGCACAGAGCACATAACAAAACAAAAAACATTCATAAATTTATTGCCCAAATGTACAGATACAAAACACTAATGCTGTACATACTACCTTCAACACCGGCTTAAAAAAGTTTGCATTTGACCGAGGTCAACTCGTATTCATTCTCTTGCTCTTTTAATACTGTCACATATGAAAATAACTCTGCATAATTTATACAGTAAGATGCTTTTAATGCCTAGTTGACCGTTGATTAAAAAATAATAGCAAATAGGTCTGACGAACGCACAGCATTCGCGAATCTGAGGATCACACTGGTTTCAACCTTTTGTGTTGTTTGTTTAATTCATTCAATTTTCTTTAAAGAGGTACTTTGCATAATGTCCACATTCAACTGTTCAGTGATTTAAGTAGCTTCAGGTAATGACTTAATAAAACAAAGTTACTGTATTCAGGAACATCATTTAACAGGTAATGACATTTGATTAACACAATGTGAGATGAGCTATAGTTGAATGAATTCTTACTGGCAAATAAGATACAAATACAAATGTATGAAATGTTATAAACACAGTGAGGTACAGCGGTGAAAGTAAGACCACTTCGGGCTTCTTTCGGAATTAACACTAAGCGGATTAAAACATATCGTCTGCTTCACGGTCAGCTTTCACATCAGCGCTGATTCCGAGGTTTGGCTTTAAATACTGCATGTTAGAACTACTGCTTTTTACAATCTTCGATTGGCTTTCACAAGACCAGACACGAGCCTTCGGCAGGGGATCATCTTTCACCCGTGGAGTGCTACATTACACTGAAATTCATAGGAATCACTGTCAGGCTTTTATTGACTTTCTGACTTTATAGGAATGTTACTTTTGAGATTGTGCTGATTGACGCCTTGGCTAAGCAATAAAATATTCCTGGCTAGAGGGACCTGTTTGGGAATGTGACATGTGGGATTGTGGTGACTGACGGATGAAACACTGTGCAAACCTACACTTGTTTTCCTCGGCTAGGGCCAATGCGTCAGAATTCCAGTTAGGAGGATTAGTGAGAGAAAACATCTCTGAACCTGAACTTTCCAGTCGCCAAATATATATAGATATATGTTGCCAAAAATCCTTCCTGTTATGCGATTGTTATTTGTGGATAAGCTTTAGCGTATGGTATAAACAAAACAGATAGAGGAACAAACCTAAAAATCATTGGAATGTTAATTTTATCTGTATTAGCAGAGAGAATGATGTCACAGTGTCACAGTGATTCTTTCATTTGTCATTTCTTTTGAATTCATTTTTTTTTTTTGTGCTGTATTGTTTGTCTAAACTCAAGCATGGCGTAAGTTATACCCCGGTTTTTGGGTCTAGAAACAGTTCACATTTGCACACCATGAGCATTTACAGCTATGGAATTTATGAGCGTTTGAACACATATTGGGTAGGTGCATGTGTGTCGAGGCGATGCTTTGGCCCATACTGTTTACAACAAAAGAGAGACCAAAAATGTATGAAAATGAAAATAACAGACAAAAATCAAACAAAAATAAAAAAAACAGATACTTGTCTTGTGAATAAGTAGTACTCCATTTCAAAGTGGATCAACACAACATCCAGTTTTTGGTTCTTTCTTTCCCCTTTCTTTTTTTTTTTCTTGTTCTTCAAGAAGTTCCTTGCTTTCATGAATTTAGCCCTGATTCTCCTTCATTTTACAAATTAAATCACTTTCATTCCCTTCTTTTTTTCTCAGTTTGCCTTCCTTTAGAGTGCAGCTTGGGGTTGGCACGTGGCTTCTAGAGAAGACTGATAGGATTTAGTAGTAACTGCCCAGATGAGAGGGCATGTGGGAGTTAGGATGTCTTGGCACACTGGCACTGGGGTATATGCCTGGCGTAGGGGAGCTCCAGTAAGGATTAGAAGGGTTGAAAAAATTGGACGAAGTGACGGGCATAGCAGGTGTGTGTGGCGAGACGAAGTTGATCTTCTGCTGGTGAGTGTGATAAGAAGGCACGTAGGCCAAGTCAGACGGGTACTTGTACATGGAAGTATCGGTGGGGTGAGGCTGCGTGGCCTGGGCGATGCCATGGAAGTCAAACTTGTAAGCGTATCGCTTGCCGTGCACCTTGGTCATTATATTTTTATCGTAGTAGTAGCGCAGCGCACGGCTCAGCTTGTCATAGTTCATGTTGGGCTTGCTCTTGCGCTCTCCCCAGCGCCGCGCAACCTCGTCTGGGTCGGTCATCTTGAACTCGCCATTGGTCCCTTCCCACGTGATGCAGCCAGCGTTGGCGCTGTCGGATAGTAGCTCAAGGAGGAACTGCCACAGCTGGATCTGGCCAGAGCCTGGAAATGAATACACAGATATTTGTTTTATGTATATTAAAGGTATGTACACGGTTTAAAAGAATGCTTGAATAACCAGTGCAACGTTATCTTTTTTTTTTTTTTTTACCTGGGTTGGCAAGTCGACTGCTTGCTGGTCCTAAGATCTGATATGGATCTGAGAAACAAAAGGAGTAAGAATTATTGAGCACCTTTAATATCTCATTAGTTCCTCTACTTGTTCTCTTAGTTTTCATGATGCCAAATTGTCAAATGATTACAAAAATGCATTTTTGGTTACCTGGCTGAGGCCGAGTTTGTTCAGTGCTCTTAGATACATTCTGTGAGACCACAGTGGGGGAGCCTGGGAGAAAAAAAAACACAGGGTGAGCTCACATTGAGCTGATGTCACTTTACACATAGTTTCAAAGTTAGTTGCATCAGTATAAATGCTTAATACAGCATTAAAGTAATATGTCGTATAGAATTGATTCTCTAATCACTCTGGACTCTAATCCATCCAAGCCATCAATTCATACAACTTATGCTATACTGTATACTAAATATGTAGCAAAATGGCTTCACAATAATTCCAAACCGTTACACAATCTCAGTTAGAACCCTCTCTGCATTATGGTTTGCTTTAAATAGACTGAAAAACCATGTGTGCTCGATCAAACTTGGTAGATTTGCTCATTTATGTTTTCAATATTTTTGCATACGCACCTTTACCACTATGCACGTTGTTTGACCAGCCTGTCCTCCGTACAGCATCATATGAGGTGTCTGAGGAGAAGAACCATACAATTCTGTTGTTATTATTATTATTATTATACAATTTAGCAAATTAAGGTGATCACATATACAGTATATAATTCTCACCTAATTACTATTTACAGCACTATTTAAACAGCCCCTTCAAATCCCAACTAACTAAATAAAAATAGATAGCTTGTCCTTTCTTCTTTAAATGTAAGATGAATGAGGGCCAAAAATATAGAGCTGGTGTGGTTTTATCTGGCTTTCAGCATGGCCAAAAAAGGCTACCATAAATCATACTTAAGCAGATTTCAAAAGACATGCCAGATTTAAAAAACACACAGCACACAGACACTAAGGCAGAAAAGTGCTTATTGAAATATATACATATACACTGTATACACACATAAATGTATACACACATACTGTGGAACTTGTGTCTTTTAGAAAAAATGCCACATCAGTGCGACAAGAGTATCTACCTCTAAACTTTAAACGGTCCTTCTTTTCTGGTGTACTTTAAGTCACAGAAAGTCTCAAAAGTGAAAAAAGAGTGAAGAGGGAAAAATCATCAGACGGCAGAAAATCAAGGAGACACCTCTATATTTCCCATGGATGTTCTAGACAGACAAAGAATTCTCTTGTAAAGTTCAAAAACAGTCCCAGTGTGCCTTGAAGCATAGTGCTGTTTCCTCTGTTCCACACGGAAATTAGCCAGCGATCATTGCTAATTATTATCCCCATTCATTCAGACGGTCTGGCTGCCCTTCTGGCCTTAATGATGAAGTGACTGGTCGCTTTAGGCATCAAGTTGCACAAATTTTGACCAAGACATAGTAGTGAGGCCACAAAGACTAATAGCCAGTATGCAAAATCCAGAACATAGGACTTTTTTAGTTTCCTTCAAGGTTAGACAATTTCAATCTCTGCAATAAATCACTGGCACAAGATAGAACTGTAATAAAATTGAAACTTTTTTCCAAAAAAAAAAAAAAAAAAAAAAAAGCCATGTATGAAATCAAACTGATTTAAAATACCTGCAAGTTATGTTTATGCATTTCTATGTTTCTCCAGTCTAAGCAGTATCATAATTACTCCTGATGGAACCTTATTATCTGTTACTCTCTGGATTAACAAAATCCACATGCACAAAACTCAATACTGATTGTAACTCTACTAGTATTTAATTAAGAAACCTGACTGAGCACCTAGCAGCTGCCCCTGCTGACAGCTATGATCCAGCACTGCCATCTTCTGGTGACTATCCTTAGAACCCTGTTCTGGGTGGGTCTTAAATACATTAACTACTGAAAACAAAGTAAACGTTTGGCTTGGAATGAGTTAACAAAACTAAACGGCCCACTTCTTTCAAAATCACAACACATCTTCGGCCAACATTCCTCAGTGAAAACAAAACTGAGGGGATAGTGACCCTGCTTCAGAAGGCTTTCTGAAACTCGGAGACGAACAGAATAAGCACGGAGCGAGTTAAAAAAAATATGTTTCATTCAAAACTGTATGCATCAGAGCTGCGGATATATAAAAATAAACACATCATGATGTAATTCAGAAAATTATTATCAGTGTATCATTTAGTTGATATTGCACATATTGACAGCTAGTTATGCCTAATATTGAAACTGGTCTATTGCTATTTTACAGTAATTATTTTTCATTACTCTTTCTGGTCCTCATTACAGTTTTTTTTTTTCTTTCCTGCTCAACGTATCAATATCCTCATGTTTATCTTTGTCTCTGGAGTAATCTAGTATAAGACCTGGACCAACAGGGTAAAGAAGGATAGAGAGACGGAGGGAGCGAGTCCTGAGAGAGTTACGTTTCCTGCTTGCTGAGCCTGCACACACAACCTCTCTTTGTTTTCCTGGCCCCTTTTTTCCCTCGCTTTTTTTCACCCCCATCCACTGTGAAAAAACACACACCAGTCTACCTCCTTCCAGGAGAAGGCCCACAATCCAGTAGGGAATGAGCAAGAGAGAAAGAGAGAGAGAGAGAGAGAGAAAGAGAGAGAGAGAGAGTAGGGGGAGAAAAGAGAGTGAGTAGACGAAATACGTCGTCGGAATTTGAAAAGAAAACAGCGGCAGTGGATGTTACTACTGTCTGATAGGCCCAAAAGTGCTGGAGGTGGACTGATTTTAAATCTAGCCAAGGAAAGCCCGGCAATGGCTACTCAATAAGCTCCCAAAGCCCAAACACTGGGGATCTTAGAGGCTCCTGCTCCTAATTGACTTCTAATTTAAACTGACTCAAATGTCAGACATCTTGATTCAGAGAAGCTTACTTGCCATTTTATGTAACAGCATTGTTAAAGGTAATGGAACTGTCTGACCACGAGCTCAGAATTTTCTCACAGTGCTTTCCCACTGTGCTCACTTTGTTCATCTCAGCTGTGCTGCTCTGGGTGTGGTGGTTCCGCAGAGACCAGACTGCAGTGCGTCGAAAAACTGAGTCATTACACAACTAGCCAGCCATCTAGACTACCACCGTTCCTAAACCACGTGCTTCGCTCAGCATTACATAGTTACCAAAAAAGTTCTTTATTGCCTGGTTTGTCCTGCATGTTCATCCTAGTCCTGAAGACATGATGCTTCATCTCACAATTTAAAATGTACACTACTAAGGAATGAAAACTGTATATGATTTCTAAGTCGTATTTTTATTCTATTGTTCTGTGATTTCTTTAAACGGGGCATTAGTGGTTCAGTGGTAGGTTTCTCGCTTGCCATGCAGATGGACCAGGTTTTAGCCACTGGATGAAGTGCCGGTCCCAAGACCAAATTAAAATGGAAGGGTTGCGTCAGGAAGGGCATCTGCCATAAAACGTTTTCCCAGATTGTGTGCGGATTAACTCATCCGCTATGGCGACCCCTTGCTGGGAGCAGCCAAAAACCAAAAACAACACTTTCTATGATTCTTTAAATATCAAACTTAATAAACAGATATAGTACTATGCGAAAGTGACATACTTCTTCTTTCGCTTCCAAAGAGAAGCATGCTTAGTGCAGTACTGAGGAATAGTTCTCCACACTTCTCCACACTCTAAAGCCCTTTTCTTGGCTCTCATTTTTGGCAAGTTTTTGTCTTTCATTTTCAGTTCAGTCTCTGTACCTAAGCAGTTGCAGAGGAATGTTTTTTGTTCGTTTAACTGCACAATGACCAATGAATCATTCAATCATTAAAAATGTAATTCATGAACCAGTGAGAAACAGGTGCAGATGATGACAGATGATCCTGCCGGTGATGAGTATACTGGTGATGCTGTATGAAGTGGAACAGACGAGAGAGGAAATGAGGTTGCTGCTGAGGGTGTTACAATAACAACCAACTTTTAAATTGTATCTTTAGGTGCTTTGTAGCTTCTTGCAGTAAACCATTTGTTCTCATTTTTTAAATTTAAGCTACATCTTCTAATTTAATAAAAAGAAATGAGGGCTGGCTCACAAATTTTTCACAGTAATTTTACACAGTACATCATATATGTAACCCACTTGTTTTAACCAAAAACACTTAAACTTAAACACTTTTTTTCTATAATATATACTTAATAAATTGTATAATTTGTTTAATTAATCTATTTAGGCTTCCCCTCAAATGCATTCTGGGTTGAAAAAAGATTTACACACTGCATTCATTAAAGGTTAGCTGGTTTATGTTTTTTTTTTTTGTAAAAGGTTCAAAACTCTAAACTCTTGAGAAAACAATAATGAGAAAACAAGCTAAAAAATATTTTTGCACTTATATTAACCATAGAGTATGAACTGTAAAGGAATTTTACATTTACAGACAGCCAATGAAAACAAGATGAAAAAAAATACAGGGATGTTGTTTTAAGTTACACAAAAATTAGCTCCAACAATGTTCCAGCAGTGGCCTCTTTGT
The DNA here is from genome assembly GCF_024256425.1 of Clarias gariepinus. Taxonomy (NCBI): domain Eukaryota; kingdom Metazoa; phylum Chordata; class Actinopteri; order Siluriformes; family Clariidae; genus Clarias; species Clarias gariepinus. The sequence goes on along the minus strand of NC_071106.1, from coordinate 10,902,656 downwards.
TACTGTCTAATCACCAGTGATGTTTGCACTAATGGCTCTAATGAGGGTTTTAGACGGTCCTCAGCATGCTTTTCCTTCAGCACTTATCAACAAAAACACTTTTCTGCACTCAGAAAGATACCATGGTGCAATCAGTGTTATTACAGGCCTGACAAAGGGTTTAAGCACTATGCAGGCATGGAAGAACAAAGATACCTTAAATTTAAAGTTACCGAAATGTGTCGCCAGTATTATGAATATTATTAAATTCCTTCTTTTCAGATTAGAATACCCATCTTTAAGCATAATGGAGCCAAAAAGCAAAACATCAACAGAGGCTGGTTAACCTGGGTCTCCTGGGTGAGTTCATGTTAAACCCTTAAACCTTATAATAACTAAAACTTACTTGTTTAGAACTGTAACAAATTTTGTGTGTATATATATATATATATATATATATATATATATATATATATATATATATATATATATATGAAGAGAGAGAGAATTTTGACCATATGCACAAGATATAAACCTCTTATGTGAGGCCGAAACAATTAGATAAAGTGGTCAAGAAAAACTGTAATACACTGTTATTCTCTATATTGATTGGTCAAAACATCACAAGTTTAGATTGATGTCATGTCTCATTCTGAATGTTGCTATAACAGCAACTAACACATACTGTAATACATACTTGTATATTGGACACTTAACAGACACAGAATATAAATTAAGTGTATAAACAATTATAAACAGAGGTAATAACAGGAAATGGATGCCATTACACAACATTAAATGTAAATATAAATAGAGTTTAAAAAAGAAATATAAAACACATTTGGAGATGCTGTGAGAAGAAAATAAGTAACCTCAGTGTGGTTTCAATCACTTCGCTTTGTGCTGATCCTCATCATTGACTAATATATTATTTTTCTATAACAACATTTTCCTATTGTTTTAGTCTCAAATAATGTCACTAAAGATTTAGAATAAAACTCAGAAATTCATCAGAAATGCAAAGTGTTACTTGGAGAGGGATTTTATAAATCTAATTTTCTCATTTTATTTCCAGCTTTAAGGCAAATTTAAAGCCTGCCCCTCGCCCTGACCTCAACTACTGTATATGTGACATCCCATACAAATTGCCTTGTGCAAAAATTCCATTTTTTAATGTGATTTTAATGCTAGGATATATGACAGAAGAGAATTACTCAGCATCACAGAACAATTGCAATAAGAGTGCACAGAATCATGGGATAATTTTATACTGAGAAACACAATTCAGATCAACACACTCTAAAGTGCATTTAATAAAAATTTAAATGGTAATCTTAACAAAAAATAAATTAATAAATATAGGACCTTTAAAGATTATTTTGCTTGATGTACACAGAACCCAGTATATGCAACAAGTACACAATCATTTAGTATAGCTATATTGTATACTATATGTTTGCTTGATAATTTAGACAATGATAATCTTTGTGACAATGAGAATGGCTTCATTTTTATTCTTGGAAAATTGGTTATTCAACAAATCATAGCATGATTTCATAATGAACAATTAAAGAAAACAAAAAGCCAAAAACAACTTTCTAGTGCCACCTTAAAAACACAAATAATAATAATAATAATAATAATAATAATAATAATAAGTATTATAATTATTATTATTATAAAGCACCATGATGCTCAAACCATTGCTTTTCACCAAACACACACAATCTAAAACTAATATTGTCTAATATATACAAACGAGGGAACACAACAGTCCATTTAACTAAGCGGTTCTACTCTGTTATTGTGGCCGGGACTTTCAGTATTCAAACCTACACAAACGCAAACCACTCACTCAAATCATATTCCGTCCCTTTTTATTGGGGCCTATGACACCTGTCTCTCAACTCCGTATCTGTTCCTCTCAGTCACTCTCTCTCCCTCCATCTCCCTCACTGTTTGGCTTTGAGAACCAAGGCACGTGTCTTTTGTCTTGCTAATTCTCTGCCCTGTGAAAGGTCCTCGACCTGCACTTCACATTCAGGTGGAAGCTGAATGCCTGACTCAACAGCCACGCTGTCTTTATTTACACGGAACAAAAACAGCACCTGCTGCGTGCCCATTGTACACACACTCAGACAGAAAGAGAGAAAGCGATGATGGAGACTGAGAGCTCATTGATCAGTTATAGCTGTATTACTCTCTACTCCTTTAACATCTGCAGGTATTGATAAGAAGATTAATGTCTTTGTGTTTAAAGCTGATGAATTACGTTGACCTGTAACTGCTGCTGAGGGTAATGAGTTGGTCTCATGTATTAAACTAAATGAAAATTCATTAAGAAAGCATTTACACAGGAAATGTGACATTCATGAATATTCAGTTAGTGTGGAAAGACATTCGTATTACATCACATTTCCTGAGACTGGGTGAATTTACAGTATGTATAAGGTCCATGTGAATGAGAATCATCTTCAAAATTGTGTAATTACTGATTATGCCTATTTTTAATCCTAGAGTATGGTGTCAATTTAAAATAGCTAATTTATTTCAATTACACACATAAATATAATGTAAATTGTGAAACAGGTTGCCAAATGTGTTATATTATTGCCTTGAAAATGCGATTTAAGCCAAATAAAAAAAATAAGGAAAAGGACAAAAGTAATGGCACTGTACTGTATATACAAAATAAGTTTCATTTAATGTAAGGCTAGCTGATGTACTATAGTACAAGGGCTGAGCTGGATTACTTACAGATTTGGTGCACCACCATCACACATAGACCCCCAAGATTTTATTGTTTTATATAAAATAAAGTACAATAACATAGAAGATTATTGCTATGATTATTTCCATAATATTATTGCCATGAATGCACTTTGTAAATGGTGACTAATTGGAAAAAAAAAAAAAAAAAATCAGTTTGGCTTATGAGAAAATTTTTATCCAGCTTTAAAAAGTAAATAATATATAAGTCCGTTATTTTTATCTATTTAAACATAATTTCAAGCACAACAGTAAGCTGCAAAGAGTAAAGCATGCCAGTCTATCCTACCTTCTTTGGCAGCCAGACGAGGAGACTGGTCAGTGTGAGATGGTGCATTATATGATAGTGATGAGCTACCTGCAAAATATAAGAGAATAAACTATTTAAAGATATGTACCGAATGCTAGACGGGTACTAGAAAGCCCATCATGTTTATTAATGTGTTATAACAGAGTAAGTACAGTGTAATTACTGCAGAGATTTGTCACAATTCCAAACTGCCACTAAAAAAATTTTGTTTAAACAAGATCAAAATCCAAATTTAGGCATAATCAAAAAATGCACTGTTAATCAATGGACACAAAGTACAGAAATGATACTAGTGATATATTTTGGGGGTGTGCTAGGGATAAAGGGTGCCTGAAAGCATATGTCTTATGGGGGAAGTCGAGGGGACTTTGCACACATATTTTAACCTCCAGGCCCCTCACCCCCCAACACTGCGGTGTTGAGACCCCAGAACAGGGCAGCCATTGTGTCGGGTGCGATCCCCATGCAGCAATCAAACACTGCTGCCCCAAAAGAAAAATAAACCCCCACATGGCCGTCGGCAAGAGAGAGAGAGAGAGAGCGTCAAAGGAAAGGAAAAGACAAACAGACACACAGAGAAAAACAGATCAAGTGTAACACAGCCTGGAGTAAGATCTAAAGGCTAATTCACACTGAAAACATGTCTGTTTTAGCCTTCTGTCTTTGCACACTTTCATTTACAATCCACACCAACCATATAAACTGCATGAATCTGTCAAAATAACAGCCTGTTCTTGCTGTTCTATCGATCTAATGACAGTCACATTTTAATCCATTTAAAAGTATGTTTAAAATAATAATTTACAATGTTCTCTGTGATGGTATCCCATACAGGGTTTATTCCGACCTCTTAATCAGTCTACCTGTGATCAGCTCAGTATCCACCATGACTATGCCTGGGATACATCAGTTACTTCAACTTAATTAGTAAACAATCTACAGCATCAAAACTGCATGGGGAATATATCTGCAGAGCAACTAAACTGGCAAAACTAACAATTTACAAACATTTTATACATAAGCAGTGTTAAAAAAAAAAAAAAAAAAAGGATATACTTGGAAACTTTAAACTGCTGCTATCATACTCACACACCATATTTTTACACATATTTTCTTTAATATTTTTATATTTCAGTAAAGAAAATATTGAAAATTTGTTGTGTTCCTGTGTTATATTTACATTTCTATTTAAATTTTGTAACTTTTATAAATTTGTACTAAGTTTGTATTTTATTTTTATAGAAAATTCTATATTAAGTTTAATTGTAATCTCTAGCTTAATATTTTCATTGTACTTGAATCTTTCTATTTTAGGTCATAGACAGTTGTATAAACATTACACTGGTTGATGTTTATAAAATCGGGATACTTAAAGAATCTAACGCAAAATGAATCAACACCTAGGTATCATCATAATATTGTGTCGGGTGATCCCTGGTGATTTCCATCCCTACAATAACATATAGAAAATAAAATAAAAAGAGCTTTAGTGTAAAAATGTGCCTTTACTGAATTTTTTGCACATATATATATATATATATATATATATATATATATATATATATATATATATATCATTATCAACGTCGTCATTCTCATCATCAATGACTACTACTGTACATCTGTGCAATTTACAGTACCCTAGCCAGTGCACCTTATAACATATTACTTGGGAGGTGTGACGAAACAGTACCACCCGTGTCGACATACAGTAAAAATCTTAAACTATTCTAAAGGAAAGATATATGAACATATGAAAGTAGTTAACATATTGACACAGAATCAATAAAACAGCCAAAAGAGTCATGATTTATCTTCAAAACTGCGAAAATACTGTATATTGCCATACAAGCTTTTGAGAATATTGTTTGTTTGTGGCTTTCCTGACAACGTTCTACAGTTCATTTTCCTTTGTAGGATGAATTCCAGAAAGCTTTGATGATGTTCTTTCAGTAAAATGGCTTGATCCTTTCAATATGCACATTCTGTTATGTAATAACATGTATGTAACAAATGAATGATGCTCCTATGTAGCAATGATTCATTATTTTTTCTTTTTAACTGATGTGTCATTTGTGGTGACCATAAATGATAGATGCAAAACAAAATGTTTGTAAAGAATATTGGGTATCTGCTGTACATAGTTATCTACAGTGCATGTCTTTTACAGCAACAGGAACTGTCTGCCATGTTTGCCTCGACTCCATATGTATATAGAAGAGGGCCAAGACCCATCTGCTGAGGATCTGGACACCTGCATAAGTCATCATAACTCCTCATAATACCAAATTTTGTCTTCCCTCTCTTTCTCCTTACTGCTCCTAAGAATCAGTTCTCTTTTGGCACGACTTCTTCTGCTTGGCTCTGAGACATGCAAGATATGCACTGACACACATACTGTATACACTCGCAGTCAGAGCATTCTGTTGGTATTTATTTCCATCGAATCACAGATACGAAGAACACACACTCATTCGAGGATAACACAGATACAAGGAACACACACACGGATTACAGAGAATGGTGCTAATTTTCACAATCACCAACAGCTGGTTAACATTAGTAGGCAGATCAATAAAATTCAACAAGCACAAGAAATAGAAAAAGAGGTAGGAAAAAAAAAGAAAAACAAAAAGAGTAAAGCTGCACACATGTTTATGGGTTGTGTAAACTTCCAAGGCCTTAGAATGCTGGACACTGGGTTTGTCTCAGCAGTGTGTCCTTTTTGTTACTACTGTCGCAGAGTGTGTAAAAAATTCAATCTCACACTTTCTCTCTCTCTCTCTCACACACACACACACACACTCACTAACTCTGTTTTGTCTGCTGATTGTTCTAAAGAAGCTGATACAATGCTAGCGGTTCACCTCCGCTCCACTCTTGGCTGTAATTTAAACAAATTCTCAAATTGCAGCCAAATTGAAAGCACATTGGTGAGTGGGCGGCAATCGCGCACAAAAATCTGGATAAGTGACCGATGGCGAAACCAAAATAATGCAGGAGCAGGCCACGCTACTTTACTCCAATATGCACTAGCAGCCTGCAGCATCGGTGCATGCGGCAAGAGATTCAATCTACTTTCCATGAGATCCAGATTTGAGTCGAGGCCTGGTGATGGAGCACATGTTTAGATTTCCTGTCTGCATCTGACTGTATCTGGCGCTCTGTTTAGATCATCGTATGTACGCACATACACTTTCTTGCGTCTCGATATTCGAATTTGTGTGCGTGTCTACTAAGCACAAAGATGTCTGTGTGTGTGTGTGTCTGTGTGTTAGTCAGCAGCAGCAAAGCTGTTCTAGCAGTGTGGCCCGAGGCTGGAAGACTGCTGACCTTACCCTGCTCTGTTGTGTATAAGCCTAATGGCATGCTGGAATGTTAATCGGACTTTCAATAAATAGAACTAAACACATACAGATTTGTGTAAAGAATAATTATACAGTGTGCCGTCAGCTTTAGGAGACACCTTACAGACTGCGCGTGTAGTATGAGGGAAACCAGAACGTTCTGGACAGATTCCTTATTTGTCTGTGATTGTGTTTGTTTGTGTTTTCAGCGGAAAAAAAAGATTAGCTTATGTTCCATATCTCAGGGGTCTGAGAGTCAGCCACACCCTGGTAAATATATACACACACTCACAATCATCCCTACACTATCAATAGCGATCTCGGATCACACTCGAACATAACTAGAAGCAACACAATGTGCATTTCTCCAACAGTGCACACACACACTGTAACAGACAATGCCACTATGCCTCTGTCTGGCAAATAAGGTAAACCGAAAATTTCGGTGCAGGTTTGTCTTTTTTATTTCATATGTTTGTTATTTTTTTTCTTTTTAACTCAGGAGTCCAGCCAGAGCGATTGAACTTGCCAAGCGGTGGATTTTGAATCATTTCTTCACTTTCCAAAGTACACACAGGCAAAATCAAAAGCAGTTTCAGGCAGATCCACAATGGCCCACACTTAAGCTGTGGCTCAGTTCTGCAGCAACCGTCCTTAATGAAAACTCCAAACGGCAGGATCTCCTGAGAAAGGAAAAAAAGCATCCAGAAAATGCTCTGCCCTGCAGCTCACAATGCCTCCGTTATGCTCTCGATCCGTACGCAGGCCCTCGGCTCAGCTAGCCGCACAAAACTGTTGACACCCACGGAATTAAGTTCCCATTACCTCACGCTGCTGAGTCTATTGGCCTGTTTTATTTTTCCTCCTTTTTTTTTTTTTTTTTTAGAACGGCTGCTTTTAAGCACCAGGCCTCCACCCACCTTGGAGCTGAGCTGCTGTCATAGTGTTGGGATGGGCCAGCTGTTTCTCTCATCCCGTTTTGGTCCAACACCACTGGGGCCTGACCTTTTAGAGGATGCTCAGCTAACACTCAGGATGCCTGCTCTGCCTTTTTTTTTTTTTTAAAGTAATCTGTACCCTGTGCTTTCATCTGACCTCAAAAGCCAAAGCGATCAGATTGAAGGTCTGGACCATAACCTCAAGCAACTTCCCCAACTTGGTCCAGATGACAGCACATGTACTGATGCGCCACCTCGGCAACGTGCTGCTCATAGAATAAATTGACCAATCGGGGTTGGGGGTGAAAGCCGCCAGAGGAGCTCTGCCAAAACATGAAGCGCTATAATGTAAGAAAGCCCCTGGAAGAGAAATGAGGCAGACTCCCTCCATTGTAAATTAAGGATAAACTTTACCGTGCAGTGCGGAGACAGGGGCCTTGCCTGGCAGGCTCCTGAGGCCATGCACCTGGATCTAGTCTAGGCCTGCCCATGGCTGAGGGCACACAGAAGGGGAGTAAATTTGGTTGGGATAGTTATCAAAATTTTTCATGGTCGCGGCAGCTCTGCCAAGCAAAACGTGGCTGTCCTGAGGAGTTATGGGGATGAGAACAGCCAGGAATGGCCACTAGGCTGAAAACTATTAAATGGAAGAATGGCGCTCTAACTACATGGTCTAACGTGCTAAATCTGTCTTTTATGTCTGATTCCACTACACTGCGGTTTAGATTAATCAGAGAAAACCTGTGTATAGTTTAAATTTGTGGTTGCCATGTTCTGGCACTAATTCAAATTGCCACAGTATGCCTTATCTTGTAGAAAAGAAATTCATCCATGCCTTAAAAAAAAGATACAGCTAAAAACTCCTGTACAGGGTAGCAGGAAGCCTGAAACCTATCCCAGGGGACTTGGGGCGCAGGGCAGCGTACACCCTGGACATGTGCTTGTGCTAGCTTATTGCAGGGCACACACGCTCACACATGCCCTCACTCACTACGGGAAATTTGCAAATGCTATTTAGCCTAATCTGCATGTCTTTGGACTGTGGAAGAAAAATGAGGCACCTAAGGAAACCCACCAAGCACGGGGAGAACATTCATATAACTCCTTACACAAAGACTCGAAGGTGGGAATAAACTTCACCCCTAGCCCTAAAATATGACATTCTTTTAAGACAGCAATTGAGAAACCATGTTCGGAAACACAATTATTCTGGCCAAATTTTGTTTATTGCTATTCCTTCATCCAAGAACTCAAATCACTGCCAAACATTGTACAATTATAACTTTATTACTTATGTAGCTTGGTTTCTCAACACCCCATTAATTCTTACTTGCTTTGCTTTAAATGTCTCCTGGGACTATTTGTAATCATTTGACTCTGGGAAAACGATTTAGCAGGTGACAGTATTGTAAATTGACATCAGTGTCTATGCTCTTTCCACAAGCCAAACAATTATTTAGCCTCTATTCTGGCAGAAATATGAGCTTCATTGAACCAGGACATTTGATATCAGCATTAGATTTTCTTTTCTTTTCTATCAGTGCTGTTTTCTATTAGACATCTCTAGCGATGTGTTCCTGAGTTCAAAGCGGCGCTTTAATGTTCAGGCTTCTATTGTATTTCAAGTGGTTAGCGATTTCACATGGCAGGCATTATATCTGACCACAAGCCCTGTCACACTCGCTCAGAAATTACAGCATATCAGCTAATGCCCAATATGTTGAACTGGATAACCTAAGCTGTATTCCTTGGTGTTTCGTGGTATTTCCTTTCCAAACAAGATCCATGAAAAGGACCAGAGTGATATAAAGAATATAAATAATAATAAAATTAAAATACAAGTATTTACGTATGAGAGTTCCTAAAAACTTCAACTATAATTATAAAGAATTTCCTTTTATAATGTCCTCCACAACAATCAGCTCAACACACTCAGCTCTGTTTGACTTTACCCTTCTCCACCCGAATGTTGGAATGATTTATGGGTTTCCTTTTGAGCTTTAAGGTTTTTCCTCATGTTATCTCAAGGGGATCGTCCTTGACACTGTCACCTCTGCTCATTAAATATATATCCAGTTTTCTCTCAAGCTTCTTTTTGACAACAGTGCTTTATAAATGAAATTGAATTTGGAAAACCAGGCATGGAGTGAAATGTATCTACAGGTAGAAACTATTAATCACAAAGTAGCAGAGACACACTTACTTTCCCTGAGGTAATTAAGATGTGAGAGCAGGACTTCGGCATTGTAGACAGTGGTGAGTCTCAGGAAATCCTCTTTGCTCATCTTACACAGTTCCTTGCCGTCCGTGTTTTGGAACATGGCCGTGTCGATTTCCAGGAGGCCATACTCTTTTACAGCCCAGTCGAGCCACTGCCGTACATGATCGGGGGACCACAGAGAAGGATCTGGGGAAAAAAATGAGGACAGGTTGAAAATCACTGCTGTATATTTTATCCTTTTTTTCTCTCTAAAATTAAACCCATAAGCTAGAGCTAGCAACCAGGAAAAGTGCACATTTACACTCATGCTAAGTCAGGTTAACTAGTGTCACTTTGATTGACAGGGAGGATTCCTTCCCATCCAGAAAACAGTGACAAAGTAGGAAGCATCAGTAAAATCCATTTCTGCCATCTTTTAATTACATCTTCTCTTCCACCACCTCAAAGCCATTCATTTATACTAATTTCGGTGACTTGTACAAAAGTTAAAATTCTATGTTTAGGGTTCTGTGAAAACAAATACTTTCAATACAGCTGACTTTAAATATCGACCTGATCCGTTATTGTTGCTTAACTGCAGCATTGAGCAGTATTTCCTAAGCAGTTACTGAAGATAAATGTATGAATTTGCGAGCCTGGTCTTCAGCCATAGTCGTATGACAGCATGCACGTACTCAAGGGTTTATCACCCAGCACCATGAAGTGCTGATTCATGCTTTAACCTCAGAATAAGATCATTATTATCATCCCGAGAACACTATACTGTATAAACCCTGCATATTCTCTGCAGCCTTTGAAAAAAGCCCTGAAATCCAGGCATGCGTTCTGTGACTCTTTGGTACCGTACCTGCCGGGACGATGACTCTCCTCTCGTTTGTGGTCATGTTCGGTGGTGGGGCACTCTTCTCATCCATGTAGCCTCCGTAACCCATCTGTGACGTGTCTGAGCTGCTTACCAGCTTATTGCATTTCCCCACGCTGCAGTCCACTGGGGATTCTCTGGAATATGACATTACTTGATTAGAGAAGGATATTTTCGTAAGTTAAGTTACTTAAGTGCTTACTGGATATAAATTACCACTACAGGGCAATTAATTCTTGTTGCAGTTTCTTTGCGTTTGCAAAATCATTATTATGCTTAATCTTGTTTTAATCAACGGTGCCAATAAATGTATTGTATGAATGACTGTGACAGTACCTGGTTCCGTTGAGGTGGTCGTATTCACGTTTCACGCTAATGCGGGCGGGTTGATTGATCCACTCCTGCTGAGGCGGGATGGGATTGATCTTATGTTGCTGTCCGTAATCCTGTGTGCTGGATGCTGTCATGTCTGTTTTAGGAAGCGGGGCGGCAGCAGCGTAGGGAGGCTCGAACAGAGACTGGTCTTCACTCACCACTGATAGCGCCTCCTGGAGGCAGAAAGCCGTAGGTGAATCACGAATTGCATTTAATCGTTTCATGAAAATAGTTAAACATACATCAAACACACAGATGCCTTTTGTTGCTGCAGGATGTAGAAGAATAATTTCAATATTCCTGAGCGAGATGATTACTTATGAGCGAGTTAATAATTTCTCCAGAATGTTTCAACACTTTTATTAAGTAACATTTGGAACATGCTCAGTTACAGATTTTGCAGAATGCTTAGATGAAAGCGGGATTTAAAAAACTGGGAAAGCAACATCGGTTACAGAAGGTAATCTTGCCTCTTTGTCCTGTTCATGACTGAAACACAAGCAGGTTGTAAAGTCAAAACAGATCCGCAGTAACTAGTCTGAGGTCGCTTCTATGTTTGACCTCGTTGCAGGAGCTCAGCTGGGGTGATGTAGCTTTATTAAAAAAAACAAACCAAGTAGACATGCCTTTACATAGTCTCACAGTGTCTACATGAGAGGGTGCTCATAGTGCTTTTATTCTACCCTTTAACATTATTGCTAATAACCCTTTTTATTCAGTCATACAAGAGTGTTCGTGTTTCATTCACATCTTTCAATGACTCCCCCTCTATTCCCTTGCTTTTTTTTTTCTATTTTCCTTTTTCTAAACTTTGTTCCTGTGTAAGCCAACACAATAGAACAGATTTCCTTTAGCTCCATTCAAACACTTGCCAAGACCTGCACCTGTTAATGCTGCGCCTTGGCACTGTACACATACTTACTCACTGTATGTTATAAGAAAACTAAATGAGGGACTACAAATAATCTATACGTTCCCGATCTTCCAAATAATGATTATGCATGACAGCACGACTCAACCCTCATGACGATGACGTCAATCCAATATTATTTTAAACCTTTGCATGATATATTTGCTTTCAGGCTGCTTTCTTTGGATTTAGTTGAATGCATCCATGCCAGAGTAAAACGACCTAATCCTAATCTAACCAACCCAGAGTCTCCAGGTTAAAACAGCCTGCTGCCATCACTTCAGAGCAGCCTTCTCACATAATCACCCAGTATGTATTCAGAAACCCTCTTTTTTCGCTTTTTCAGCTTCTTGACAGGCGCCATAATTTTGACTGGCAGAGCCAACACAGCATCTGTGGACACTATCAGAGGGACACACAGCAGTGGCGCTGGTAAAGGATAAGTATGACACAGTGAAAGAATGCCACGATGGTGCCAGATAAGGACCATTCTGACTGCTGTGCACTACTTACGCTGAGACATATCAGACTGCACCATATAATTCATGATTGGCAGTCAGGCTTTCCTAAGATTACAGAGGGGTTTTAAAAATAGGAAAATCTAATTCCACACACACACATAGACACTACACATGCACAATGTACTGTTGGCAAAAGGCAGCATTCCTACATTTATACAGACGGGTGATCTCAGCAAGGCTGGGGCATGGAACCAAGGCTTTTATTACAACGGGGTTAAAACGCTCACAAAAGTGGTATTTTCTCCAGACCATAAATTAGCTATGCCTACATAGCCCGATTCATCCACGCAGAACCGCAGGCCTGTGCTTCAGAATCTGACTGCCGGGAGCACCCACAGCATTTCTTTTCACAACTGGAGGCTCAGACAGGAAGAAAGGCCAGGTTCGAATTTTCACCCAAGACTGACAGTCTGGGTAATTCCTGTGTCGAAGGAGAGCTTAAGTGTGGGGTATGTCTGGACTTAGCCAGATGCATCATGACATTATGCTGGGATGGGCTAGTTCCCATTCTGAGCTATGCAAGGTGGTGATACAGAGTTCGTTCCAGTCCTTTGTTTAAGGAGGAAAAGGAAACCTGACAGGAAACCAGATTGTGTAGAACAGGAAACCCCCAGTGGTAGAGACACCCCCCCCCCCCTTATGGTGGGTAATGCTGTATGGGCCTACACTCATCTCACTCATCTTCTATACCACTTTATCCTGTATTCAGGGTTGTGGGGACCTGGAGCCTATTCCAGGAGACTTAGCGCCAATTTATCGCAGGGCACACACACATACACACACTCATTCACACACTACGGGCATTTTGGAAACACCAATTAGCCTAACCTGCATGTCTTTGTACTGTGGGAGGAAACCGGTGTACCCGGAGGAAACCCACCAAGCACAGGAAGAAGATGCAAACCCCATACATACAGAGACGGGAATCGAGCCCGGCCGGGAATCGAACCCGTACAATGGAGGTGCAAGACGACAGTGCTAACCACTACACGAGCATGCCTATGGGCCTACAATTAATACTTAATTAAAAATGGTGCTCTAGTTATGCGGCAAATATGGTAAAGATATATTTAAGTTTAATTACTTAAATGTTATTAACAATGACAACAACAACAACAACAACAACAATAATAATAGGCTAATAATAATTTTGTCAATTTTTATATTAGAAAATCTAGACATAAACCTTCCTCCATGTCACATGAAAATTTACAACTCGAGACAAAATATTAAAGATAAAATCTCAGGATATTCAAAGACCCTTCAAACACACACTCACCACACCCAGAAAACACTAATATGACCACAAAGGTGGGAAATCAGACAACACACATAGAAAGACTTCCCTAAATGTATTCCCTTTTTAATTGAAAACTGAATATGGTTAAATCCAGTTAATTAACACTGTTTTCGTTTTATTCAGCAGGGCTTTGTTTTGAAATAACCTGAATAATAATAATAATAATAATAATAATAATAATAATAATAAACTTATCTTAATAGCTTATCGTGAATAACATGTAAGAAATCATTCGATTATTTGAGTGCATTTAGTGAATACAAGAAATGTTAGAACAGCGTCAGTGGTTGTTGTTTTTTCTTTTCTTTTCTTTTCTCACCTTCTCTTCGGCTTACTGTCACCAATGAAGGTGTCTATGTATTAACTTTTTTTTAATTATAAAAAACAACAACACGGTCAAGAAAGAAAGCAGTCTTGAGTTTCTCCAATTAATAGCCTACCAATATCAATTAAAACCATCTGTTGCGCTGCTGTACTGGGTGGCCTGGTTGTTTGAGGAGCCCGGGCTCTGCGCCACATATGGAACCTCCGTTATATGATTTATAGAAAACACTAGCGGCGCAATTCCACAAAACCTCCACGCAACCTCATCAGCCAATTAAACACCACTGCATAATGCGAGTCCAAGATGTATCAGGATAATAATGTATTCTTTTAAACAAGCAAACAAACAAATAAAAAGCAGTCATCCAGAATGCGACTTATTCCTTAATCCCAGGCGCGCGTCTGTGTACACTTTCTTTTTGCGTGTGCTTGTGGATTCCATCTGAAAGTCGCGTATCGTCCTCTTTCCTTCTCGAACAACGTTTTGGCGAAAAGGAAAAGGAAACCCGGAGGAAGAAAAAAAAAAAAAACCCGTAGGAAATCTGGCCGCCTGCGATCGGACGCGGTTTTACGCAGAAGTTTTGGCGAGCCGAAAGAAGAGCGCGCAGTCCGGCGCAGTCCGCGTACACGAACCCGACCCATCCTCCGGCCTTACCTTAATAGTTCCGTCCATTTTGTGGAAAGACCGGTCGAACCCGACGATATCCCGCACATGACACGCGCCTGAACGACTTCCAAGCCCCGGTACGCGGCAGAGACACTTCAACCCGATGGGGTTATGCTTTTCCCCCCTCTACATTTGGGAAATGAAGTCACTCTCGCGCTCGAGAAGGGAAGCCGTGTGCGTGTGTGTGTGTGAGTGTGCGCGCGCGCGTGTGAGTGTGTGTCATTGCTAGCCCTGCCTTCATCGTAGCCCCGAAAAGCAGGATATTTGTCCCGAGGAGATAAGACGCGAAGACAATAGAGTTTCTTTCCTCTGCAAAAAAAAGAGATGTTTTTGGCTGGGAAATATTTACAGGATGGACGCCAGCTCTTTCTTTATTCGTCTGACGCATTTTAAGCAACACACTAGTCTCAGTGGGAAAAAAAATGTGTTATTGCAATAACACCAAACCTTACATACATATATATACCCTACGGAACGGTGTGCTTTAGGAGAAGCCCTGGAGAGTTAAAAAGAAAAATCTTCCCATCCAAAAAGGTTCTTTGATGCACAGAACTCATTATGCCAACTCGATATACCAGCAATCCACACTGCATGCGATTCTAGAATCAGTCTGATCCTTCACTATTTTTCTCTGCGCAGATATCCACCTCCTTTGCCCCCCAAAAAAGATTTTTTTGTTTTTAAGTGACTACCTGCGCCCGCGCAGCAACGCTCGCTTCCCTCAATGCACAGAGTATAGGGCACCGTATATCCCGGAGATGTCCAGAGATGTTTAGAGGTTTTTTTTTTTTAGAGAAATCCTGAAAGCAGCAGTGGCGGCGCGCGGTGCTCGGACCCGACACCGCTGCGGTCTGCGCTGCACGTGCGCGCGGAGGCGACTGCAAATGCAACTGCAACTGCGTATTTCCACACGTCCTGCAGACGCATACGCACACGCATACGCATGATGACTGACAGGCTACCAGGTTTATTTCCCTTTCTGACACGGTTATAGTGTTTGCAGCATATGGTTTAAATATTGTAGTCTACAGTTTTTTTTTTTTTTTTTTAGTCACCTCATTTTAGAGGTTAAAGGCAACAGCTAAATAAAATTAAAAGTGAATAATTCAATATGTTCTCAAATCAATGTTATAATGCTTATATTCCTTTCAAAGCACCCCCTCAGACGCACGTACACGTGCATTCTCTTTTTTTCTTGTGCTTTCTTTTCATCAATTACACCAATTTATTACCAATCAGATTTAAGACACAGTCGCAGATCGTGACCAGACCCCGAACCTCCAGAATCCGCCGCCCCCAAGCACACACACACACACACACACACACACACCTCAAACCCCCAACCAACCACCGTGCCCGAGGGAGCAAGCCTGAGTCTGAGTTGAATGGCCTGTCTGCTCACGACTTGGGGGTCTGCGGGGGAAAGAGAGAGCTCCCCTAGAGACCAGCACATCTGGATCCTGCTAGGGGTCAAGGCTTCCCCCTGCCTTGGGGCCTGTGCAGCTCGCCCTAATTAAGGGAGACACCTTGTTTAACCATTTAGAGTCAAGGCGCCTACAATGGTCTCAGTGAACAAAACAGCACTGTTTTTAGTTTTCTTCAGATAATCCACCCTTCTTCCCCCTTTTATCCAGACCCATCTCTTTTTGGCAAATGTCAGTTTCAGTTGGGGTACAGCCAGTAAAACCTATAACCCCCCCCCCCCCACCCCCAAGTCATTTCACTTTGATTGTGATAGATAGTACATAATTGTGATAGATTTTGGTAGTCAGGATAAAGACTGTCACTTATCAGAGTATCAGATAAATGACACATGCATCTGTGCAGTGTTCAGTGACCTTTTAATTAAAACAAAATTATATCTGAGCTTACAAACAAGGTTCTGCCAGATGGTCTTTAATAAAAGAACACCAAAGTATACTAGGAATGTCCCACTATTCACTTTCAGAAAACAAAGAAAGAAAAAAAATGGGAACTACCTTTACTTTTCCGGTATGTTTTTTTTTTCCTCCACATGGAAATATAAAAATAATGTAATTTTAAAAAAGATATAAGGTATATAAATGTATAAACTGTATTTACCCAAAACTTTAAAAGTTCACTTTGTGCACCAAGAAGCAAAAGGTATACTTTTGATGAAACCAAATGAACAACATGGAAATGTACAGTTTGGTAACTTTTTTTTCCTATAAGTGAAAATGTAATTTATTAAAACAAAGATACCTTAAGCAACCACTCACTCACCGGTTACAGAAAAAAAGTATATATACAGTTTAGATTGTACTTTACATGCAAAAAGCTAATTTACATATAAATATCACTGCATGAACAACAATGCAATCTATTTTATGTGGGAATGAACACGAAACATAATCCTCCACTGAGGTGAAAAATAAAAAATAAAACTGTGGATGTTGTATTATTTCACCTTTGTTTAAAATACTTAGTGAGTGACTCAATTTAGGACTTTAAATTTAGATGGTTGGATTTCAAGCATAATCACATTTATGTAGTTCAGTCATAAATCCTGATCTTTGTAGGGCATGGCTCCCAGCATGCCACTTGCCGAGCGGTAACAAACATGTCTTGTGGGCCAGTAAACAGATGCATGACCAGTTACATAGCAAGGAGCAAAACATCTGGCACAGAGTCCCAGCCTGACAGCCAGTCATTCCCTTCAACCACAAACTGTGGGGAGAACTGGGATGTGCTACACCATTGGAAAAGCACTGAAGTGGGAAGGATTCTTCGATCGGGGGTGACGTTTGGAAATGGTTACTGCTAGATACCCACAAGCACTGAGCACACAACCTTGAGTGACACAGCATGAGCATAAACATCTGTATAACAAACTATCTGCTTTCCTTTAAAGCCTACACCAATTATATAATCGTATAAATACATTTGCTTTATGTTCTTCTTAATCAATTAATTTATCAATTACATATGCCAGTGCATGTCTACACTCTACAAGTGTAATAAATACTGGAATTTTCTATTCTGATTATTAAAAAGTTTTGATTAATCTCCTCTTACAGCAGCTTTGACATCAGTTCCATTTGTTACTCAAAACACAGGTTTATATATTAACACTCATTCTACAGCAACAAAATGGCAGATCCTCCACACATAAAATTTATTTGAAAAATGACAAACATGCTAATATTTAACAGATAAAGGTATATTTTATTAGTTTAATAATGTCACCGTGCATGGAAGTGTTTGTACATTTATGGAAGGAGTCTCCAGTTTTGGTATTTTTTAACAATTTTCCAACAATTCTCCAGAACAAAGAACTTTCCATTTTCTAAGTGACAAGCTGGAAAAGGAAGGACTGTTTATAGCTGCTATAATATAATGATAACAGTAACTAACTTGTCTCCCAGACATTCCAAAACATTATCTGTGACGATAAATAGATAAAACTTATGACATTCTGTTTATTAATAAAGAAAATAAAATTGTTCCCAAATCACTGTAGTATTAGAGAGATTGATTATTTTCTTATAATAGCACATCCCCAGGTGTTTTTTCCTTACCTATTTATTTAGGGTAATTACAAACTGTGTTTCTACTGCCTTACTCTTTCTGCAGAGAGAGAGAGAGAGACCCTGAATTAAGGTTTTTGTGACAAACGTTTTAACTATATTATCTTAACCGTGTCGCTGCCCCTGAAGATCGTGTTTCTCAGATTGTTCATTAGGCTTCAAACTTCCAGTCTCACGCAAAGATAGAGAGAGGGAAAGAGAGAGAGAGAGAGAGAGAGAGAGAGAGAGAGAGAGTTCAGACTGCTGCACATAAGCGCAAACTGTCTGGCCCGCTTGCTCGGGGCTATAATTAATTTGAGATTTATTTTTATTGGAAAGCTCGAGTCTCGCCTGGCCTTAACCAAACAAAACCGCAGCTACGCAGTGGCTTCGGTCGAATGGAGACGAATATTTCTCTAACACTGCTCTTCAACCGCGCCTGGGCCACATTCGCCTCGGTGCAGGCCTGCTGTACTCACTTATAGCTCAGGCTTCAGCAGTGTAATGCACCAGGAAAGCACTCTGAGTTTACCAAAAACAGCATTTTTAAGGGTGATATGCAAACTTCAACAAAATGTTGCATTTCTATAGTGCTCTAAAACAAATCGGTTAATTTTTATTTAAGTTGGGTCTGCAAATGTCAATAAATTATGAAAGTTTAACAAATATATATTTTTTTTATTATAATATTGTTTTGGGAGGGAGGCCAGGGCGGGGGGAAGGGGGGGTGTTAATAAGAATCTCTCTAATTAAATAATTCAGTGTAAAATATTTTGGTCAAATTATCCAGTCCAGTTTTTATCCCTTTTAATTTATTATGTACATTTTTTTTTTTTTTTTTTTTACTAAGAATGGAGATGTGCCAAATGGATTAGACGTGATTACCTTCTGTTTATTTCACTCAACTGCTTTTAAGTGCATAAACTGTCTCTATGCATCTATATTCACAGCTCGGTTCTGCTTCAAAAGATCTGATCTAATGGCACCCGATTAGCTAATGTTTATCCAGGCCCTTCCTTCATTGCTATTTTGTTATTAAGTCCGAATGGGGGAAAGCTGGATTAAGAAAGTAAAAATTTTCCTCCAACATTTCAATTTCTCAAACAAATAGCAGACTGTTCGTGGCCTTTTGCACACTGTGAAACGGAGCAACACAAACGCGGCGTCTGCATGAAAAGATCCCTTATGCAAAGGGGGCAATAAGTCTCCGTACCATAACAAGTGGGCCCTGGAAAGTATGCTGATTGTAAAGATATAATGAATGACTTTGCCAGGCCTGATATTTCATTTTCATGGCGCACGTGAGCGCCCAGAGCTTTTTTGATATATGAGGCTTATTGCATAGTGTAGTGCTACTTCTGTCATAAATACAGCTTTTAAAATGGAACTGCGCCTTTTTGAACCTAAGGGAATGAGCAACAATGACAGGAACCTTTCAGGAATGCATTGACCAAATACTCATGTTATTAGCTATAGGCTACAGGCTATACAATGGCTTTACTCAACAAAAAAACCAGATCTTCGTGAAGTGTAAACAGTGGCGCTTCCAAAAAGAACCTGCTACATTTCTGATCTAAACATCAGGCCAAGTTCATCTTTGCACTTGCTTTCTACATACAGAGCTGTCATTTCATCAACGTTTCAAGCTTTTGCAATGTGACAGCCAGATGTGTTCCATTGCTAATGCTTGCATCTTCAGAAGAACAGGAAAGTGAAAACCCACAGTCTGTCAAATGAAATAACATTACATGAAATGACCTAAGAATAGGTCAGACCTCTTTCTCTTTTAGTCAATGCAATCACAAACCTTCCTTTGGTGTCAAGAAAGAAGAGATGTGCTGCACTAGAACACTGGTGTACAGGTGGAGCTGATATTTTTTTGGATAGAGTCCAAGGCTTTAATTAGGCTCTGTGACTACAATGATGTCTTACCTTGACGTATGACGAAGTGTCAGGGACAGTCTGAAACATTGTCATTGGACAAAGGGCCAAAAATGGGTGACTCCCCTCTTCACAGCCCCTGTGGAAATAATAATAATAATAATAATAATAATAATAATAATAATAATAACGTGCTAATAGCATTTTGTTGAAATGTAGGCAATACATTAGAGTATGTAATTAAGAACCCTACACGTATCTAGTCATATATTGTATGTAGTGTACTTAATTACATAGAATACAAAGATAGAGCATATAACATCACAACTCTTTCTTAATCATTAACATTTAGAATATGTGGGACGTGAGTCACATGACACTAATAATAATAATAATAATAATTATTATTATTATTATTATTATTATTATTATTATTTCCCTTTTTGCCATACATTTAACAGAATCTGACTTGCACACATTGAATGCTTCTAGACTTAACTATGTATTCGTTTATTTCTTCTCCACTTAAATCATTCTGCCTATCTCCTCATTGAGGGGCTTAAAATGAAATGTTTTTTTCCTGTTCTTTTCTGGCAATAAAATGCACAAAAACTTCTGTGCTTCTTGTGCTCTTTTCTGTTCACAATTGAAAAAGTCACTTAAATATTTTATTTTAAGAAAGTGGGCTCATATTTGAGCAAATTATTATTATTTTTATTATTATTATTATTATTATTATTATTATTATTATTTATTAGTATTAATCAGAACTCCAGTCATGATATATACTTTCTCATTTCAATGAAAAAGTCAGATGGCAAAAAAGAGAGGCCCTGCCTTCCATGGCCTTCCTCCTGCACATGCTGAAACACTTTTCTCTCTAATAAGTGCAGCTTACAAAGTCCCGGGTGAAAGGGCAGCTCAGGGCCGGTGGCTTCTGCGTTCCGTTCAGTGCGCAATTACAGCCACTATAGTGCTATTAAAGCAACTGCATCAGTACAAGAGCACAACACAAACAACAGGAAACTGTCCTCACAATGACACTGTCTGAACTTTATTTTAAAGGATATGCTATACATCAACAACACAAGCAGCAACCGCTAGACGTTACACGCAGGACGAGTTGGATGCATTAAGTAGCAGGGTTTAGTTAAGAGATTGAGGGGAGTGTTTCTAATGGGAATGATGACTGTGAAAGCAAGTACGTATGTGGAAATAATGTGGAGAAATTAAAGACTCGTGCAAACCCTTCTAAATATAGCCTAGCCCTAAGTTCTGAAGAAGGGAGTTCAGAACAATAAATAAATAAATAAATAAATAAATAAATAAAGGAAGTCTATTTGTTTAACAGTGGGAAAGTGAACAAAACAAATAAACAAACAAACAAACATAAACTATTTAGTTAGTTAACTTCCATGAAAAAGCAAAAACAGTTAAACAACATGCAAATGAACAAACAAACATGTAAAAGAAAAAAATGGATAGATAGATAGATAGATAGATAAATAGATAGATAGATAGATAGATAGATAGATAGATAAAACATGAAAACTTAATCGTGAAGTAGAAATACAGTAAACAAAACAAACAAAAAAGACTTTTTGTTAGTTTATGAAAAAAGCAAACAAACAAATATGCAAAAAATAGATAGATAGATAGATAGATAGATAGATAGATAGATAGATAGAATCAAACAAAACATTAAAACTTAATCAAAGGTAAAAAACAAGAAAGAAACAAATAAAAACACATTTTTTAGATAGTTAAACAAAATAGCAAG
Organism: Clarias gariepinus; assembly: GCF_024256425.1. Taxonomy (NCBI): domain Eukaryota; kingdom Metazoa; phylum Chordata; class Actinopteri; order Siluriformes; family Clariidae; genus Clarias; species Clarias gariepinus. Next base: position 10,880,945 of record NC_071106.1, on the reverse strand, counting down.
CAAACAAATAAACATGTGATAGATAGATAGATAGATAGATAATTATCTTCTTTTGCAATGACAAACTCTAACATCTTATTTTTCACGAAATGACGCCTCAATGTGAGGAGAAAAGTTTTTCTGACAGAGGTAAATAGGGCAGTGTTTAAGAAGATCTTAAGGTTTCACTACAACCGAGTCACTGAGAAATTATTTTAAACAAACAAACAAACAAAAACAATAAGGTGACGGGACTCTGATAGCTACCTCAGCGCGCGCCCCTCTGTACCTGTGTGCAGGATAACCCGAAAGCCTTCTAATGCTCTCTCTCTCTCTCTCTCTCTCTCTTTTTCTCGGTTTATTCCTGCACAGGACCTCGGGCTCGACTCATAAACTCTCCCAAATGCGTTTCTCTCATTCCTAAACGAGCAGTGAATTCCGCATCTGCAGCCAATTACGCTACTCGAGACTCGGCACGACTGTTACACTGTTACTCCAGCGATTTTCTCCTTCTCTGCACAAGCTGCGAGTCTCATAGCGTAACACACACACACACACACACACTCCTGATCTTCTCCTCGCGCCTCCGTCAGCGCATCCACGTGCGCAATTTATAAACGCATTGCATCCGATATGAACTTATATTCAGTCGTTTTTCAGTTCTAGGACTCCACACTGTCTCCCCGTCTGTGTCAATCAACAATGCACTACATGACGCGTTTGTCTCTCTACTCACCGTTAAGTCTGATGACTCGCTTTAATTATCCTCCAAACGGAAAATAATTAGTCCTTTCTGCGCGAGCGCCGTTGCCATTGATGACAGTAGTTACATGTGATGAGGCGCGTGAACAGAAGCGCGCGTATGAATGGAGAGGCTCGTGCGCGCTGCTGACCAATCAGGGCCGAGGAGAGGGGCACGCGCGCACCCCTCGAGCCGCAGACCGCTGAACCGTGAAAAAGGGAAGGGAGTTCGGAGTGCGATTGGAACAGCACCATAAAAACTTTATTTTTAGGATCAGACTCAAGTTTAGTGAAGTTTGAATTTTAATTTCAATTATTATAACTCCATGCTTGGCGTAATAACAGTACAGTACAAAATGTGCTTTTCTACATGCATCTTCATACACCTACCTAAAACATATTGTGTACCTCAAAAGCATTTCAAAACACCACACTTTCCCTGGTCAAAGAAACTTGAATCCCCAGATGATTAGGTAAAGTATAGTCTGGTACCTTTATTTCCATGAAAAAAAAGTGATTTTTATTTAATTTTTTTTTTATTCAGATGCCCTATTACCTGTCTTAAGTGGTTAATGAACTCTATTGCTTCCTTTCCTGTCCTTTTGGGACATTCAGCTAAAACTAGTCTCTTTCCTGTGTGGATTGGGACTCTGTCTACTTCACTGACTCCATTTCCTATACAGGGTCATATACCCTCCAAGCGAAACCCTAAAACCCCAAACCGTGCGGGGCCCTTTACGCAGGGCTGAGCTTTATGATACCTGCGTCTGGTGTCGTTTTCCCATAAACAATAAAATCACATTTAAGAGTCGATCCTTATAATAAAAAAAGCAACATCAATAAATACAGGAATAAACTAATAAATAAATAAATAGTTAAGTATAACAGAGCATGTGCCATCTAAAACAACAACAATAATAAAAATATTTATAATAATAAAACAGACACTAGGCACATTTAAAGTATATTACCTGTATTTACTATACACTACTATTAATGATAATAGTATAATAACGGAGAACCCATATTTAGCTTGCGGCTTTTCATTTTTTAACTAGCGTTAACCAAAAGAAGGAATCCTACACCGCAAAAATTCCCAATGCTGCTATAAATGTTGAAATCCTGAAGGATAGCATTATTTGAACCCTGCACCAGAGTCTCTGTAATAACCATAACCAGGCTCAGTAAATCTTTAAACACAAAGCCTATAACAGAAAGCCCTAAATAAATTAAAAGCTACTTCCCAGCATGCATATTATCACAAAAAGTTTTTTTTTCTCCTGTTCCTTAACTCCAGTTAAATAAATGACAGAAAACAAATAAAAATAAAGGCATTCTTAGGAATAAACTATGGATTTTGGACTGAGATCAAATACATATTTATCCCTAAATCATGGCAGTCTCAAGTCTCTCACTGGAGCATGAGAGCAAACAGTTAACAAGGCCAACCAAAATATTCGACTGGGATAAATACGAGAATTCAGGACAGAAGAAAAAGTGGCACAGAGGAACAGAAGGCCTAATGGGAATAGCAGGACACTTGATCAGAACAAGAGAAAAAGAGAACATGGTTTTGTAAGATAAGGTCGACTGAACAGAGCAGTGCTGCTGGGTTATTCACACCAAGGTGGGAATAAAGATGTTAGTTCATGGCACACAGAGTGCAATATTATTTTGGGAAAAAAAAGAATGATCTTGTTTTATGTGGGAAAGATGGAGAATCATCTATTATTAAGATAAAACAAAACAACTGGTTTGCATAAAAGATCAAATGAAGTGAGTTGTTTTGGTGAATGAACACACACTACTGTATATATAGAGTACTTTGCATATACAGTTGTTATAATAATGGAAGTAACAAGAACAAAATAATAAGAGTATAAGAGTAAGGTAAAGATTATTAAAGTATAAAAAATAAGAGCAATGAGTACAGCAATCAAATTAGTGCTTTTTCTGCTATACCACTTTGTGGTTAAAATTGTACCCAGTCTCTCGTGTTAACATGCCATGCAAGGCTGATTGGTTAGTCCATCCATTTTGAAGAAATGGATCTTAATTTTATATATTTTTGGGGCTTTTTCTTCTAGCTCAGAAAAGAGAAAATTGCAAAAGTAAAAAAAGAAAAATATAAAATAAATAATAATAATAAATTAAGGTGCTATTTGTCTTTCATATATAGAAAAATATGTCCCAATGGTATGAGGTATAGAGAATGTATGTAAAGGATTATATATATATATATATATATATATATATATATATATATATATATATATATATATATATATATATATATATATATATAATATGTAAATGAGATACATTATTTTTACATGATAAAACTTCTACTTTACTTAGAAGTTACTTACCCATTTTTAATCTGCTCATATGTAAAACATATAGTTCTTTTCCATGAGTCTTTAATACTTAACCTTCACTCAGCCCTGTTACCTGAAAACATTTACTTCTATGAAATATTTGGAAAACTCTAACAAGTTTTATGTTACGTCATTTGAAATTCAAAATTTACATGAAAAAATGCATTTTCTTTCTCTTTTTTTTATTTTCAATGATATTGTGGTACTGCCAGACAAAGGCACTTTGTACAGCCCTACTATTAACCACGTTATAAATGTTATAAATATGTCATTAGAGGAACACTATTTTTAGAGTTAGTAAATTATTTAAATTGCCTTAAGGTTTTTATACTAATAGTATAGATGAAAATGAGACACGTTTTCTATTTGATCATTTTGTGATTTAAAATAAATAAATAAGTGATACGGTGTAATTCCTTGTATTACATCGGATTTTTATTTAACATCTAAATGCTCTACCCAAGTTAACTTAAATTATCTAACTTAAGACTTTTATTAACTTCTAATTAACTGAACAATACTTATTTTACTTTCAAGAAACACCATTGAGCATTTTTGTTTTCTTACAATCCATGGCTGGTGACAAAAAGACAAGCTTATCATTCTTATATCTTTTAATTTAATTTTAATTTAAAATTAATGAATATACAACAAAACATATTAGTACTGCATGCAAGCACATTCCTTTACACCCATGTTCAGTATTTTGTACTCACAATTCCCACCAAGATCAAGTAAATTCTTTTAAACAATAGGAGGAAATTGCCATCTTAGTGTGACCGGAAAACATATCTGATAACTAAAGGTAGGTAGGCTACTGGATCTCCCAACTGGGACATACACATACACATGTGTTTACTCTTGATTTATTTTAAACATTGCAGTTGTTATAACTCAGACTATTCAGTGTTACGCAAAAGATGATGGGTTGTCTTTTGGTTCTGGTTTGTCTCAAGGTTTCTTTCTTATTTCTGTCTCAGGAAGTTTTTCTTGCCACTGGCCTGCTCATTAGGGATTTACTCTAGATCAAGAGCAAAATTTCTGTAAAGCTGCTTGAAGGAATGACAAAAACAAACAGGATTTGCAGGATAATTAGCATGCAAAATAACAAGGCTTTCATAGTTTGTCATAGTTGTTCATTTCCACAGCCTTATTTACCCTAGGAAAACATACATATGTGTTTCATTAAGTAAGGACTAAAAACTGCCAGGACACGCTGTGGTGTGATGCAGCCCTATAAAAAGCAGTTATACTATTGATAAAGTTAATATTATCATTATAAATATCACCTTATAGTAATTACTAATGTTTGATTAAATTTAGGGTATATCACTTGTCATTTTTTTAATTTAATAATTTTTACGTCCTTAATATAAGTTACTTTTTCTGATCATTTACATTAAAACAGATATAATTATTCTCCCACCAGCCTCTCTTAAAGTTAATAATACAAAAGCACAGCTTGTGATGTTACTGTCAAACTATTGTGATGAAGGAAATAGAGGTCTATCATATACACAGAAAACGTACTGAATGCTACAAAGTACTGTCTCTAAAGATTCTATCCACAAATGTAAGCACCTCCTTATAGAAAACCGAATCATATTGAATAATCAATTATTATTATTATTATTATTATTATTGGATGATGTATAAGATCTCCCATCCAAGTCACTATGAAAGAGTTGTTACTATAAAAATGGTCATGTATTGCAGTAAGTACATTTTTTTTAACAGCTTGAGTTACTTTCAGGACTCATGTTATGTTATAGAAAATTAACCAAAACCTTCTGCCCAATAAGATTTAACAATTCTATAGTGTTATAGTAAATAGTGGTTATTTTCTTAAGGGTTTACGCCTCTAAAAGATAAAAACCCATACTAATACTTCAGAAAAAACATCATATTACTATCTCTCACCAGCACTCGTTCTTCTTTTAAGCTTATACAATTACAGTATGTTGACATTAACATTGCAGGCCTGTTTCAAAGTCCCATTACCACCTCAAGGGACCTACCCCTAAAATATGCCTATTTAGGACTATGCCGTAACGTACAGACATCTCTGATTACATCGATCCTCTGTGGTAATCAAGGCATGGACCATCCGATTTAATGTCTTATTTATTTAACTGGAACAGCGAGACAGCAGGAGAGATGAAGAGGAGATGGAGATAGCTTGCTCTCTAGATCATTCTCATCTCTCCAGGGGGGACGAGGAAATGAGACGGCGGCACCAGGGAAGGCAGGGCGGGATCACTTTTTCACGCTAGCCCTGTCAAGGCCCACATGCGACAGTGTAAAAAAAAAAAGTCCAACATGGCCAACTTCAGGCTCGGTAATCATGTCACCTCTTTGAGACCAATGCAATCATCGATAACACTGACCACCAAAGTGCAAAGCCAACATTCCATTAATAATGTCTATGTCATAGAGTTTTCCTTTGTTTTTTTTTCTTTGACCTGTCCCTTAACCCAGACTTATCATTTCGCAGCCAAGCAGAAGTTCTCCTGATTCATGACTCGCATTATAAATCGTAATAGTAGTGCCTGGAAAAAGGATCCAGTCTACTCAAGTGTGTCCTAATCATTCGCAGGAGGAAGTATTAAAATTAAACCGCTGCAGCCAATTTACGAGCCTAGCATCCACATAAATTAACACACGGCTTTACAACCACCTGATAAAATGCTCGCTCATCACGGCTGCAAGCTGTAGATGACTTAATATGATGTCAGATGTCCTGTTGGTTTAATATTACGGCTCTGATGCAGAGGCGTGCAGTGCCCAATGGACCACCCTTTAACTTAGAATGTAGTTAAGACCTAAATTACACTCTCTGTATAATTACATTTGGTATACAGAACACACCCAGCAGCTCCAGTTCTCCCACTGGTCAGTCTGGAAAGAAGAAGACTTATATCTTAGTCAACAGTGGCACTCTGGCAGTCATGGGATTTAATCGCACATACTTTTAATCCCTAGTTAAAAAGTCAAAACTCCTATCTTTCCAGTGTAAAAGTCCCACTGGTCTCAAACAAACTCACTTTGTACAAATATATGAAAATCTCTCTCTTTTTTTCAGCTAAACTCGCTTTTATATTGTTTCTTTCCTCTTTTTTTTTTAAAGCACCTAATCATACATCACCTTCATTTCCTCTATTAGAAAATCTCCTATCTGCTCTTAGTGAAAAACAGGACCATCCGTCTTGGAATGTATTAGTATCTGAAGGAAGGAAAAATGATCCCTCAGCAGAAAATTCAGAAACTGCACATGGAGAAAATTGAAAATTACCTCCCTTCAGTAAATCTGGTAAGCACTCATCATTCACCAGGCTTTTAGTATGAGCTTCAACAGGAGGGAAAAAATGCATCTGAAATGAATACTCTGTCACCTTTCATTTGACTTGCCGCCCACTCCGTGAGAAAGAGTGTTGTTTCTGTAAGAGCGACTCGGGACTTTTGGGTTTTACCGTACCACACTCTTTTTCTCTGGCATTTGCCTTGAGGCCTACCCCTCCTTCACTCTCTTTCTCCTCAAACCCCCACCCGACAATGTCTGACAGTCTGAACTCAACGCCGGCCGCTCACCAGACTACAAAACTCATTCATCTGTGGCCTCCAACGGTCAAATCTGGATCTAATAAAGAAGCACTATCGATCCCTTGTCTGGGATAGCTGCTGTGATGTTCATTCACCACTAGAGGGCCCTGTGGTCCAGCTTAGACAAATTTAGCATATGAACCTTCTTAGTCATTTTTTTTTTGCTGACAATGCTGATTACACGTTCTTATATGACCTGTGGGTGTTCTGGGTAATATCAGGTTAAAAGGAAACCTCCTCTCTGAAACACATGACATATGTTTAGATTCAAATATTTCTGACAGGTTCGACAATTCCGATGTTAATTTCTTGGCTGCTGTTGTACCTTTTGTTGTTTATTTTAGAAGTTGTTTTACAGTTGTTGTTGGTGCTTGGCCAATTACTGTTATGTCTGATAGAAGAAACAAGTTTTTCATCAAACTTAAACATAAGGTTAGCTTTAGAGGTAAGCCTGGTTGCCTTGCACCTCCAGGGTCTGGGATCGATTCCTCCCCGTGCTTGGTGGGTTTCCTTCGGGTACTCTGGTTTCTTTCCACAGTCCAAAGACATGCAGATTAGGCTAATTGGCGTTCCCATATTGCCTGTAGTGTGTGAATGTTGACCTTCTATGAAGTCCTACGCTAAATACAACGGTCACTTCTGCCCTTCACAGTCCCTTGTTCGACTCAAGAGGTTCCTAGCTAAATGGATGGATAAACACAAGGTATAACCATCTGGTATTTGTGTAAACTTCTGCAAGCTAAAGAGCAAGAGCAATGTCATCACTGATGTCATATTACTCTGACATCCAGTGTACAAGTTGTGTAATCTTGTGCAATGCAGCTGTACAGCTGGTGACAGTTGGCGTACTGATTTGGCACGGCTAGTTAGCGATCAACAAGATGACAAACACAATAATGTTGGTGGTGTTGTTAGTATGAAGATTGAAGCTTTGGGAGTTAGAGAGAAGGTGAGAGAGCTAGACAGACAGAAGGACCTAAATTGTTCTTTTTAAGATGCAAGGACTAAATCCCATTAGTGCCAGTATCATTATGTAGTCAAACAGCATTAGGGATAATGTAGGAGAGCGAAAATAGACCGAAAACACATAAAGCCAACTCAGAGACATTCAGGGTGAATTTCTTCCTTTAACCTTTTTAGCCCCCTCTCCCCATAGCGCAAACAAATGTGTGAAACCGGAAACAGACGTGGCCATGCCTGAGCAAGCATAAAGTTCATTTAATGTATTGTCTTCTTTCATTCCTGAAGAAAGTACATTAAGCAAAAGAAAAAAAGGAGGGTGTCTAAACACAACAAAAAGTTTTGCAATGTGTTAGAACTTCAAAGATGGATGATGGAGTTGTTTTGGTGTGTGTGTGTGCGTGTGTATGTCTGCAGCGGCACTTCTGTGAACACCCCCACATGCTGCAAAGCATCAGAACCAAAGCCAGTGTTATATAACAAACACAAGAACAACATTATAATTTTGCAGATGGATTTCTTTGCACTGCTGCCTGTGAACCACATGCGAGTAAGATCTGTGGACTCTCCCAACTGCTCCAAATAGTTTTTTTTTTTTTTTTTTAGACATTATTCTAATTACAAATGTATTTGCTTTTCTTAGTGGCTTCCATAGTGGCTTATTTTTCATATTTCAAATTAATTAAAAAGACATGCAGAGATGAAGACTGAGTACATTTTATCAGTATTATGTCAAGTGTTATAGCACAGCAGGTGAGACAATAGGCATACATCTATTATGCATACACACATATATGCTCAGAAAGTTTATCACACTAAACCAGTGGTAAAATTTACATGATAATCACTAATAAGGAGCTAATTAGTAAATCACCTGATGAGCTCCAGGAATCTACTACAGCCTGGGATAAAAATCACCCCAGTCTTTTGATCTTTCTTATTCTGTGTATTGTTTAGTTTATTTATGACCATTGGTAATGTTGTTGTTCTTGGAAACATGAATGCAAACTAATTATCTACATTAAGTCGTTTATGAATGGAAAAATTGAACTTTACATTTATGCATTTTTTTCCTAAATTGGAGTGAGCTCATAGTCATGCTAGACTATTTATACCGTCCTCTTTCATCAATACCAGTTTAAAAAAAAAAAAAAAAAAAAACTTTTGTACAGCATTTCCAAGAAGCCTGTATGATTGATGTAGTAAATATGGCATGTGTAGTTGGGTCAAGTTGCGGACAGAGGGCGCAGTTGAGCTTCAAAAAGCATTGCTTCAGACTGTTCATGTCAGCCAACACCTATTGTTTCATTGCATTCAATAACATTACAAGCACAGACACAGAAAATATGATTTCATTATATACAGCTTCCATGTGCAGTGAAATTAGAAATGGAAATAAAAATATATAAATAGAAAGAACAGATAATAAAACACAAAATAAAGAATAGTAATAAATAAATATAGGAGTAATAAAGAATAAAGATAAAAAATGAATTTCTAAAGAAGTTCTAAAGGTCACATTTTACATAAACCTAGACAGTCTCTCTTTCATATATATATATATATATATATATATATATATATATATATATATATATAATTCTTATTCAGGCTATAATTGACCAAATAGCTGTATAGAACTTAATCACTTTGGCTGTTTTTTTTTTTTCCTTCCTTCTTAGTTTTTTTTTTTTTTGCATTCATTCATTTATTTATTCATCCATCCTCCAAACCGGTTATCGTGTGTAGGTTCGTGAAAGGCCTGCATCCTATCCCAGAGGACTTTGTCACAGAGGGCACAAGGAGGACGACACTCTGGATGGGGTGCCAACCCACTGCAGGACAAAAGCACACACATTTATACACTACGGGCAATTTGAAAACACCAATCAGCCTATAATGCTTGTCTTTCGACTGTGGGAGGAAACCGGAGTACCCAGAGGAAAGCCACAAAGCATAGGGAAAACATACGAACTCCACACAGACAGACAGGAGACGACATTCAAGCCCCCAATCCTGGAGGTGTGAGATGACGCTGCTAACCACCGAGCCATCGTGCCTCCACTTATTTGCTTGTTTGTTCAATTCAAAGCAGCTGCACATGAAAGGATGTGAAATAAGGTACATGTAAGACACAGGTACACCAGTGCATGAGTACAAGTCTTGCACCTCCCACACACACTCTCTCAACCCCCACACACACCTGTACATTTTAGTGCATTGTTTATCTCTAGCCTATATCTTACACACAGGCTTCGGCATCTTTTCTGGGTCTACGGTAGCTGCTCTAACAACCATCACAGAGAGTTTACGCTTAACTGAAGACAGTGTAAGTTTCAGTTCATGAAAAGAAAGAAAGAAAGAAAAAAAAGTTAGAGAAACTGAAAAAAAGCAGCTGTGTAATGTTTTGGCTCAGCACAGAATAGGTTGATGAAAGCTGAAATGAAATAAAGAGAAACAAACTGTACTGAGATGGCAAACGATAAGAAGTGGAAACTTTTCCTAATCAAGAAAGAGAGAGAGAGAGAGAGAGAGAGAGATACGAGGGAGAAGAAGAACGGAGCGCATGCTGTTTCCTTGCTGAATATAACAGCACAGGATGGACTCTATATCCTTAAAACATCAGCTTTGAGAATAAAAATACCTCTGTCTCAGTGGGGTAGGAGCAGGTCATTTAGTGTGTGTGTGTGTGTGTGTGATTTGTTCTGTAGAGAGGATGTGGGAGTTCCACAGCTCCAGACTGTAGCAATGATAGCAGCAGTGAGAATTGAGGCTGATTATTTATGTGGTTGTAATCTGGGCCCCCTGCGCCCAACTCCCGTCTCCCTTTCCCAAGGAACAGCCGTCCCGATGTTAATTACAGCGCCGCTCCGTAAACAAGGCTCCAGACCTGGCCCTTAGATTAGGCTCCTCTGAGCTGCTATAAATGAAGCTTGTGCTTAATACACATCTGGCACCAGGTAGTGCTAAGACTAACACTAAGCTTGCTGTAACACCTGGACAATGGCCTACAAATAAAAAATGCAACAGCTTAGTATCTACATTATTATTACATTTACAGCATTTATCCAGAGCGAATTACATTTTATCTCATTATACATCTGAGCAGTTGAGGGGTTAAGGGCCTTGGTCAGGGGCTCAACAGTAGCTGGGGTTTAAATCTGGGACTTTTTTTTGTCAGTAGTCCAACACAATAACCACTGAGCTTTTCCTGCTTGTTGTTGCTGGTTTTATGTCCTTTATGAATAGTGAAGTCCATTTTTACACATTGTACATTAAAGAATAAA